>NW_020654051.1:6669172-6734789 GCF_003589595.1 Hyposmocoma kahamanoa | reverse complement strand
TCAACCGTGACCATGGGACCTGTAAAGGGCCCGAAACGTCGGTTTGTTTGAAAAAACAAATATACGCGATTTAAATCCGGAAAAATAGTTTCATTTCCTATGTGTAACAATCGCGAAAACCTAAGAACTCGATATAAACTAACACAACTTTTGTATTTCTAGTGGAATGGTCATCACGAGCGGACTTCTCAAACGTGTGTGGCACTCGCGAAGTGGCAGCGACGGGTAATGCTGGGGTCAAGGTGCTGGCGGCCGGGCTGACCAGGGGCCGCCGGTACTTCTTCAGGGCTACCGCCGGGAATTTAAAAGGATGGGGGCCGTTCACCGTGTCCGTGCCTCGGAGTGTTGTACCGAGTAGTGAGTGATTTAAGAAACCTTAACCTTCTTGTACAATATCTGGTGGGATAGGCCTGTGGTAATAAAGGCGCATTTATATTCGTCGCTTACACCGAGTCGTCTGCCGCCTTCGCTGACAACATCCTTATAACCAAAACGTCCCCACGTAATAATCTCGAGAAAAAAAAACAAGTTTTAATAAAAAATGCAATAATATTTATTAATTTATTTTTATTCGGTCGTTGTTTTTGTCACATCTTCGCAAATGGCAATGCATACAAATTTATAAATTTGGGAACACATCACATACTTGCATAGTGTTTCGATACAAACAAGTAATGTGTGATGTTGCAAAAATATATATCAATAATGTTCATCGTAATTGATTTTTTTTTATCAACAACCATCAAATTATTGATGTGACTATCAGCTGTGGGTAGATTAATAAATGGTAAAATGTTAAAATCCCGCAATATTCCAATCCTCATAGTTTAGGGAATTCCCCACAAAATGGCAACTCTGACGAGCACGCGCGTTTGATTGTCACTTTCCGAAGCGATTAGGTGTAAACGCTATGGGCGACCGTGTCGCCGTGTATCGCTAGTCGCTTCGGTCAAACGACTCAGTATTTACACCGGGTATCTTGTTGCCTTAGGTGGACAAGGTCACCTGTCGTCCTGGTGCAAATGTGCCATTAGACTGTACCTGGTATCGAATGTGTGTTACGATTGGCAGATTCCTATTGCGGTGGGCAGGCTGTCGGCCCCCACTGCACGATCCCTAGAAGCCATTCTTGCTACACTTACATTCCGTTTGTCAATCTTTTCACACAACCTAATGTTCTCACTACGCTAATAATATAAATGGAAGCGATACGCACGAAGCTACAATATCAACAAGAAAAATACACCCTGCAAAGTCACTTTGCTATAAAGCTTTTTCTCGGTCGGTGTTTAACACCATTCTCTACCCAGAGCAAGTGCATTAGGTCGCGAGCGCCTTTCACGAGGTATGGTAGAGGGTGACATATGGCACTCTTGGTTTCCATAAAAATCGCTGTACTTGCGGTGTTTATTTAGATATATGTCTGTGATAGCTATATATTCCACCATGTACGTAATACATAATTAATATGTTACGTTACTGTGAGATCGTTCTAGAAGACATAATCTAAACCTGAGGTTTATAAAACGAACTTTGACTTCGATTAAGCAAAAGTAGCGAGTTAAGCAAGTTTTTCGTGTTTAAAAAAAAATTAAATTGTTTATTTGTTCATTTTAAAGGGGGGATGTTTCCGTTTAGGCTTGTTAGGGCCTGTGTTAAGAAACATCGCTCTTCTATAATATTAATAGTAATCTTGCTCTTATATAATTTTAAGATGATGTAACAGACTACCTTAATATCTACTATAACTGGTGTTACAACTAGTACAAATTTCACTAATTACAGTAATTTTTAGCTTTTCAGACTAAAAATAGATTAACCTAATTGTTAGTGTAGGTGAGTGCAAGTATGTGTATATGTATCTGTAGGTGTGTAATTGTATGGAATGTGTACATGTGTGTCATCCATCCGATAGACGTACAATATCCAAAATTATGCGTGTCATACCATGTTAGATTGTATCATTTCAATTGCTTGTCTCATATATAAGAAGTTACTAAAATAACAGTTGTATTATAAGTTTATATATGCATATATGTAAATTAAATTTAGATTTGTGTATTATTTACAATACGAATTCTGCCTTTTAAGCATAAAATTACAAATAAAACTCAAAATTTAATTCAATTCGTTGAGTAATGTTAGACAAAGTCCGTTCTATAAACATTTAGAAGCAATAGAGCTCCTTGTGAAAGAGTTCGTCCAGAGAAGTACTGCCACCTTACCTATTTCTGCCGCGAAGCAGTAATATGAGCATTATAGCGTTCCGGTTTAGAAGGGTATAAAGGTGCTGGTGAAATCTCAGCCTAACATATAAGTAGTCTAGTCTAAATATGTACCTATATCGTCAATGAAAAAAGAATAGGAGGAAGGTAAAAAGGATAGGAGCGAATTTCATAGAGACGCTTAAACAAAAAGCACCACAAGAAAGTGGCATTAGAATTACTGACGCGCTAAAATAATACATTGTGTATTAAAGAAGGTAAACAAGAAATTACTAACGAAGGTTTATTAGAAGCCCGAAGCCAAAGGCTAAGGTTTTTAATAATTCGAGTTTTGTATTTTTTACCGTCTCTGATACATAATAATATAATGTTTTTCATCACATTTGTGAGGAAATAAATACAATATAATATGGTTCGTAACACAATTACGGATTTGGCAAATGGTGGTTTTTTTTCATTCTTCCATAGATAATAAAAGTCGAACTAAGATGTTGTAAAAAGCAAATACGTATGCAGCCATGATGGATTGTAAAAATATTTGCTAAATTTTTATACAGAAAATAATTAAAATCAATTTAGCTATATTAAGCAAAAAGTTCAATCCACAAAATGATCAAAAAATGAGTTAAAGTCTAACCTCTTAGATCAGCAAAAAGAATCCAACATATAAACATAAAGAAATATATCTGGTGTTATATGACATTATAAGTTTTGAAAATAACTCAGGAGTGAGAAACACTTTCAAACTTCAAACTGCCGTACTTCGAAAGTGAGTGGATGTGGATTGGATCCTTTTTGTTCAACTAAGTCCAATTATATGAAATACTTAAAATATAAAACGTCCTACTTGCTGAATTGCAATTAAATTTCTGTTTAGATAACATTTTAAGCGAATGTTTTAATTTTGAATTTAAGTAACCTCCTTGCTTTAACTTGAACCTGACCTATGTAAGGAAATATGCCGTGCTACACATTAAAAACTCCTTACCGACTATGGCTGTAATGGAAATCAAAAAGCCCCGAGGGCTTTATTTGGGGCATTTTAGTCAAGTTAGCCAACGTGCAATCATACCATTTACGAGCAAGTGTGATGAAAAAGTGTTTAAATCGCCACGAAACCTGGAAAAAAATATACAATGTACAAACTATTGTATCGTAACTATGCAGGCTGGCGCGACGTAACTTCCCGCGCAGGCCGTGGCGAAGCAGGTGGCGCAGCGACAGCGCTCGAGGCGCTTGCTATCGCCGCCGCGGCCGCCCGGCAGAGGCCTCCAGCACAACCTCCACGGCTGCCACGGAAGAAGACTGCTACCATTCGGCAGTTGTTCACGGCTGCTAGCAAATTCCAGAAGAATTTGCGAAGGTATGTTGAAATGTTGCCAATGAAAAAGAAAGTTCCTAAAATGATTTTGTAGTCATTCTTCCTGCGTTTAACAAATTCCAGTTCGTGGAAACTAGTCTTGTATGAAACTTTACTAAAGTGTATCGAAGAGACGACCCGGACCTTTACCTAAATGCCATACTGATGTTCAAAATGACGCACTGAATGTTTTTGGTTACTCAATTCAGGGCCAATAGGTCAAGAGAATTGCTAAATGCGATACTAGACAGCTTAGTCGGGTATTTAGTACCTTTTGATACACAGTGTCGTGACTAGCACCAAATAGCTATTTTTGCAACTAATTTGTTTTTCTGTGATAAGCTACAATTCACAAAAGCTACACTAATTTCTAGTGATAACAAACATCGACTAAATGGCGCTTATTGCACAGCGCACATATTTTTTCTTCTTTTAACTTGTTTAGGATTAGCGCCATCTACCCGTAATAAGAAGCGTTAATTTATAAATTAGTTTGTAATACACAATGCCATCTATTGACACGCATATGTGACAAAGTTGAGAAAATAATTTTAGCTCATGATCAATATTTAAATAAAATTACAAGGAAGGAAACTGACTTCTTATATATCACATTAAAGAAGAATTAATTGATATCCACGGTCATTTACATAATATAAACTCCTCCAGGCTATTGTTGATCAATAGCCATCTAAATAGTAAGATGTAATTGACCTTTTTCAGAGTTACGACCTGTATTGGTCCATGCTAGAATGTAACGTTAAGAACGAATAACTGTACCTATGTTTAAACGCAATCGTTTATTATTTACAGGGGAGTGTACTTGGCGTGCATCATATATCACGAGGACAAAGTACTGGTGACAAGCGAGGAGTTCCTTCCCGTGATCGAGATCGACGAGACATACCCCACTTGCATCTACAACGACTTCCACTGGCTTATGAAGGTAAAATAAGTTTTGAATTATGTACACTCAGCCTACAAGAAATAAGTACAGATTATGCCGTCCAGACGCTTGTGTTAATTTTCGCTCATGTTAAAGGGTCACTATATTGTTTAAAAAGTCCTCTAATTAACCACCGACGCAACATAAAACTATCACTCGGTACCAGACCACTTTGGAACCAACTAGAAGAATAAGATGTGAAATTGAATTTTTTTTAAATATATCTTCCGTTGCCTTTCCAGGTGTCCTGTTCTTGGGATGAGGTGAAAAGCCTTAGGTCAGATATGGAGAAACACACGTCCTCGTCCATTCATTTCCGACTCAAACTGCTCACAGCTGCTGCACAGATGCAGTCTGCGCTATGCATTCAGGACTTAGGTAAAACTTTTCTTTACACATTTTGGATATTGAAACACATCGAGTTCTTAAGTTTTCGCGATTATTACACATAGGAAATGAAACAATTTTTCCGGATTTAAATCGCGTATATTTGTTTTTCAAACAAACCGACGTTTCGGGCCCTTTATAGTTTGTTTACGGTTTACGGTTTATTTGAAAAAACAAATATACGAGATTTAAATCCAGAAAAATAGTTTCATTTCCAATATGAAACACTTCAACATCTTTTAAAATGCTTCCGAGTCGTTTCGAATCCTAGAAATATAGCAAGTATCATGCGCCCAAGACAAATATTTGTATGGCCTCCATTTATTTCTCTCGAGAGTTTGAATGTGATGTGTGGTAGTCTATGCGTTTGTCCATAGCACCCGCGATACAGAGTTTCTCTAATGTGGGGCTATGAGTGAGTGCGTTATAAAAAAAATAATGGACCAGACGAATGCATCGTTAAATCGAACAAAAGACCAAGGATCAAGAAGGACTTGATTAACTTCAATATGACAAAAACCAATGAAAGTAGTAAGGTGAATGAATATCCATTGCCTGGTTGCACAATGGTCTCCGACTCCACTTTATTTCGCACCTATAAATTGGTCTTAACTCTCTTATTCTAACTCTTACTCTAAGCACTAATTATCTAATTCCAGGTCAACTATACCATAGACCACTACGAGACTCACACGGCACAGTGGTGTTATCCTGTGTCAACAGCGTGAAATCGGCCAAGTCCGTGTCAGCTTTAAACTCTCGCTGGGCGGCGGTGTCGCGGCTGCGGAGACGGGTATTCAGCGAGGACAACACTATTGGGGAACTGCTCATGGCTTCCGTACACGACCAAATTGCTTATCATCAGGTAACATCGTAAATATGGGTGTATCAATCCTTTATAGGACCATTTACCACTGTCGCCAACCTCGGCAAATTGGTGATTTCAGAAAAGCTGCCAAGCACAGAAATATTTCGACAATAATATTGAAGTTATAAAATTGTAACTGACTGAATTATGCACAAAAAAGGAAGATTTTTTTTTAATATAATTATGGCTACATTCTCTAATTGCATCGTATGGAATATCTTACATGTAGTTTTCATTGTTTACAGGTATCTCGAGTGCAGCTCCCACGCGGTCTATACCTAGGTTACCTGAAACTGCAGTCTTCCGTGGAAGTGGTTCGCATCGTAGCGCCAGCACGCACGCCCAACGTACCGCCCCACACGCGAGTTCGCGACAATCCCCACGTCTCTGCGTTAGTATTATAGATAATCGTTATTTTAATCGAGTCCTAATTGATGTAGGTATGATTTGATATTCAATCAATCAAAACGTTTCATTATGTACCAACATAAAATGTGGGCGTGTTTTGAAATTTACTTTATTAATTTCCAGGGAAGAATGGGAGTACCTCAAAACCCAGTCAGGCAAAACGACCGAAGACACCGCCATAAACAGTTTATCAATCAGCACTACGCAGGAACCCTCAGAATCTCAAGAAATGTTCCTAGACCAAATTGCGGCTGCAGCCAGACGCCTCTTTAAGGACATGGAAATACCACCCGAATGCGCTATTGCCCACCGTATATATGACCTTGAAGTTATGGAGCTCAATAGTGACGTAAGCTTCATCATGATAAGCCCACCAGCCGAACAGGCCTGCTCTGTACCAGGACAAAAGGAAATACTTCTTCAGAAAGGAGATCTACTCAGCCTACCAATCCAAGCTTTCGAAATGATCCACCTTCAAACGTACCATACCAACATCTTGAACAAATATGCAAGGCTAAGCTGTGTGTTAGAATTAGATGTCGCGTTAGCTGCACATTCTCACAGAGAAGCGTTTTCTTGTACAGAACTACAAACTGCCAAGGAGAGGTTAAGCAAACTCGAAGACTTGCAGAACAAACTGAACACAGTCTGGAAAGCAGAAAGGTGGTTGATGGATCTAATTGGTTTTGCCAGAGATAAAGACAAAGCTGCTCAAAGTTCAGGCATATTGCTCAAACATATATTAGACAAAACGCCAAGAACTTTTACAGACGGGGCTGATATTGAAAGCAACGAAAAGGATAATAAATTTAAAATTGACTTTCTTCAAATTCCTTCCAGAGACGGTAAAATTACTAAGACCGCACCAGGAAGAGGTTCGTGGCCTGGACCCGCGGGTAATGGGAATCATGCCAACTTACACCCAGAATTTAGTAAATCTGAACAGCAGTTGAGCTTAGCTCCTCGAGAAACGTCAGTCTCTACTCTCAACTTAAGCAGTTCGCAGTATTTGAACGCTGATGTGAGCCACTACCCACGCAAAGGAAGCGCCGATTCTCAGTACACACAGTTAAGTGGCAACTTCAGTAACTCCCAATTTGACACTTCTGGATCTCATACGAGCATTACAAGCAATCGTTTGCCTCCATCTCGTAGCGAGGATACCTTAGTTCATCAGTCAGAAATTGACGATTCAAAACAACATCCAATGAGCATTGTCGCAAGTGCTTCAACAACATCAAGTCCTCTTTTAACCGTTAAAAGCTACTACCCTGGTAGTATGATCAGTATGCGAACAGCCAAAGCCAATGTGTCAGAGTCCGCTCAAAGTCTTTCTAGTGACTCTGAAAGCCAGAGCTGTCCTATCACAACGACGTCAGTTCCTTTGAAAATCCGTCCTCAAATAAAACACCATAGGGCAAATGTGATCGCGTCTAAAAGCTTGAACAATGTAAAGTCTTCTGATCTAGACTACACTGACACTTGTCAAGAGTTCGGAAAAGGATCGTCGATAAAACGACAGCCGTTATTAGAAACCCAGGAAGACACAGAGAATTACAATAAAGTTCCAAAGACTGACCAGACGAGTGACGCCGAGGAAAATGTGAAGCCTTCTGAAGAACGCCCGCCTGATCAACCGGGGATATTACAAGTAAGATCCAAGGTTTTTACTACTCTCTAAAAACTAAACTTTTTATATTCTCTTTTCCCAGGACAATGATTCGTTGTCGTTGAATTTTATAACAGTTATACCAAAAAGTTAACGGTTTTTATTTTCAGGTATTCGCAGCGTACGAAACCGGGTTAGCAGCGGGAACATCATTGAAGCTTCATGTGACACCACGGACATCAGCTCGCGAGGTCATCGACTTAGTCGTGAAGCAACTTAACATGGCAGCCGTATTAAAGGGAAAAGCGGGACCTGTTTACGGTCCCGAGAAATTAAAAGATTTCTGCCTAGTGGCTGTTATTGGAGCTAGAGAACGATGCCTGCGGGATGACTTCAGACCATTGCAATTACAAAACCCTTGGAGAAAAGGACGGCTGTATGTTAGACTTAAACATGATGTATTAGCTGCATTGCAACACTCCGCTAAGCAGCCAGCTTTTATTTAAATCGATAAGAAGGTAACTCCAAAATAAAGAATGTAGGATTATAGAATGCATCAGTTCGTAGAGTTTCCATAGAAAACTAAAAATGATGGAGAAGTTGCGTCTTTATCGCAAACTACGTAACTCAGAGGCGTCAAAAGACATGAATGTACTTTTGACTCGTCTCGTACAATCTAAAGCGAAGGGTCTCAAGTTATTTTTGTAAAGGCTATGAAATGACTGTTACTAATGCCATTAGGTTTTAACAAAGATCTATTATTAGAAGATATAAATGTTGTATAACAGAAAAGCTGTATTAAAAATAATTTATGTTTGGTGCCAATTCTTATTTTCAATGCTTTAAATAGTTGAGTAAATGTTGTGAGTAAAATATATAATTTGAACAGATGTATGGTGCTTTCACTGTATAATAACGTGGCAAATGGCATTCCAAATGCAAAATCGACATCTGTTTTATATTTTTATCTAGTGGGTATTTAAAATTTATTGTGGAGTTAGACATTTCCTATCTGCTTTGTCTGTCTAGATGAAATCCAATCTATTGTCGTTTCTGTAGTTATAACAAATCTGTCTTAGGTATAAATACAGTTGTGTAAACAAGTATTTCCGTAAATGATTTTTTAGGAAAAGGAAAGCTATGATTGAGATTTTAATCTAATATCAAATAAATATATTTAAAAATATTTCGCAAATAATAAATGTGATAGTTTAACGTAAATACATATTTAATAATTACAATTGTCTTCACTGCAACATTGCAATCACGAATGTTTGACATGTCTGGTTTTATTAAACATCAAATCGATACGCAAAGCATAGGAATACAGGGTTTTTACTCAATTTGAAGACCATCCAAGTAAAACCATTATCAAAACTATATTTTCTTAATTAAGTAAATTAAAATTGTTTTAATGCCCAGCTACCATTTTTATTGTTTTTTTAGATAGGTACATTATATGTACATATAGTTGTGTAAATAATGTCTATCATAAATTAAAAAGAAATCAAGTAAAATGTAACTTAAAAAAGTAAATAATTATCAAAATATCTAACAATGCATTAATAGCTTAGATCTAATGAAGTACCTAAAAAGCTAACTTTTGGGAAATTGAAGTACCTTTTTGGTGCATCCTAAAATTACGATTTCAAAGACTTATTCATTTTGTTTTGGAATACAACATGGATAGTTCAGTGTGTTAAGTTACACCGATCAATAGAAACTAACAGATCTCTAATGAAGTATTCTTTTAGTTTTTGTATTACATTAAGTTTTAGGTATAATTTTCTGTAATTTACATTATTGTCCTTTCAAATTATACATAGTTGGAATATAATACTCATTCTTATTAATAAAATAAAATTTATTCCATTCAGAAGTATGTACAGTAGTTATTTATCGTGTACAAATAACAATATTTTAGAGTGAAAAATGAGGACGAATGAAACCTAAAGTATATTAAATATGATATCAACGATTCGAGCCATACGTTCATAGAAGTTGCAAACTGTATTAAGCCTAACTAAATGTCTTATGATTATCAAATAGAGTTTTATTATAGTAACTGTGACAGTTATTCACCGTATCCGTGGTGTTGTAATTAGAAGTTAGACAGAGTGAAATTTATGAAGTGATGCACAAAATAAATGTATTTCAAATCTGATCCGATTTTTTACTTACAACTTTGTAGTTTCATTAGATACAATAACCTAACCTCAGTACAGAGTACTAAAAAAACGGACCTCAAAAGTACGTGGAAGTACATATAATTACAAAGTTTTATTGAAAACGGTTACCGGAAAGTGCGCAAACCCGGATTCATCCTCTAGTTCGCCACTATACGGAACACGACCCAGGAGATAATAAAAACTGGTTCTCACTACTCAAAGTATATTGAGAGAGAAAAACTATTAAAATAATTGCTCAATAAAATTTAGGCGCTATTTATAAAAATGAATCTTGTTCTGATGATTTTCTTCAAAATTAAATGGGACTACTATGGAAGTACCCTCTTTCCAACAAAAAAGAATCATGGAAATCGGTTCACAAATACCGGAGTTATCCCGTAACATACATACAAAAAAAAACACAGTCGAATTGAGAACCTCCTCCTTGTTTCGAAGTCGGTTAAAAATTACTCTCAATATATTATTGAACAATAAGTCCAGCGTCACCGAATCGATTGTTTGACCACACTTTGATCTTAACCAAAAACTTGAGAAGCGACATAAATTATTTGACAGGTCAAAACTCCTTAATTAATCTGTTCTAGTCTAGGATCTAGTTCTAGTCGTAAAACATTTCAATTATAGGTAATTATGACCATGATCAGTCCACTGTTTTAAACTTCGCGTGCCTTATTCCAGCACCGTGACCATGATCGAGTTTCTGAAATTTGACTACACAGAAAGTCGCCATTTGCTCGGTTCTAGTCGCAAAAAGCTAAATTTCGTCGTCAGCCGTTCTAAACTTAGAATAATAACGCATAGAATGATAGTTTCATATCAAACGAACTGTCACAAATGAGGCAAAAATCAAATTCATATAGGCGTAAGCAACTTGTATTTACGCTCGTAGGCACGCACACAAATATACAAATAATGATGCCATGGAATAACATTTCCCTCAAAAGTGGGGAAATTGTATCTTGCCTAACTCATCATTAAGTTAAAGGTGCCTACAGATTTGCTCGATTTTGTCGATCGACAATCTCGATCAGGTGCCTACAGATATGCTCGATTTTGTCGATCGTTACTGTTGATCGACAACATCAAGTGACAGGAATTTTCAAAAATTTATTTTTGGTAATCCTTATGGAAATGGCATTTATATCTGAATACACGAAGGCGGACACGACTTTTCTCATTTCTAAATCCAAGATGGCGGACACGCAAAATGGGAATCATTTTCGAGGTATTCGAGGTGCTCATCAAGAATATGGCATTTATTTCTAAATCCAAGATGGCGGACACGACTTTTGAAATAAATGCAATATGGGTATCATTTTCGAGGTATTTGGGGGTGCTCATTAAGAATATAGCACTTATTTCTAAATTCAAGATGGCGGACATGACTTTTCAAATAATAGCAAGTTGGGTGTCGTTTTCGAGGTATTTGGGGGTGCTCATTAAGGATATGGCACTAATTCCTAAATTCAAGATGGCGGGCACGATTTTTCGAATAATAGCAAGTTGGGTGTCGTTTTCAAGGTATTTGGGGCTGCTCATTCCGAATGTAGCACATATTTCTAAATCCAAGATGGCGAAGAATTAGAAGAAGAAGAATTAGAAGTCTTGCCCGCTATCTTGTCTTCAGATATACATGCCATTTCCTTTTGGTATACCAAAAATACATTTTTGAAAAACCTACATGCGAGTTTAAGTGCGACTATCGAATTTGAATATACATATGAATAGCCTGATATTATCTGTGGATATGTTTACATGAAAAGTACACGATAACAATAAAGAACCTGAACCTGAAAGTTATTTATACACGATTTCGGAGAACTGACGATGACTTTTTAGTCAGTGTTAGTTCCCTGAAATAATTTTAGTTACGAACTTTTGAGTCTGGCCAAGACAATTTTTTAAAATGAGTGTATGATGAACAAGAATAATGATTTTTCACATCTAACTAATGAAGGCAAATACTAAATATATTTCGTAGAAATAGGTAACGTAAATTCCCGACAATGTTGTTGCGGCGGTGTACATTTGTAGAAATTTTGCAACCGCCGCGATATTGCCTATTCTCAAAAAATTACGTAATATAATTATTTTGAAACAGAATAGCAAAATGGGGAGAAAAAACCCGTTACTTTGCAACATTTTCGTATCTTGTTGCAACGAAATTAATTTTCTGTTTTAGTGAATATTTACATAAAAATAAAAAAGTTGAAACGTTACTTCCTTGTGGAATGTGATGTTAGTGTCTATTTTATGTTTGTCTGATCTATTTTTAAACTCAATTACCGCACATATCGTCATTTTTAGCAAAAATCTTTGAGCTGTTCGCGGTACAACTTGACCTTGAGCACTGACTGCCCGCTCGCTCATGTAGGCCTATACGGCGTCCTACAATTTGCCTCACTTAGCGTGTGCGGGCTAGGTTTCTATGCGTTATTATTCTAAGGTTCTAAAGTTATATAACGGTGTTTTACTATCCACTCTGGAATAAGCTTATTCCATCAACACCATTTCTCAATCTCGAGAATCAGGTGTTGACCTAGCTTTAATCTGATTACACTAAAAAAAGTCTTGATTAAGTCGGTTCTACTAAAAAACAAGATTTCGTCGTTACACCGTTTTGAAGTTCTTCTGGCGACACTGCACATGGGCAACACCATTTTTAAATCTCGAGAACCACAGCTTAGATCTGATTGCACCCAAAAAAAGTCGAATATTCGATTCTAGTCGCGCAATTTTAATAAACAGCGTTTTTCGTTTTTTCATTGCAAATGATATTTTTTAAATTTAAACTTTAACGGGCACTTGTCTGTCGACGTCATGTTAAATTTCATGGTCTTCCTTATAATTACGATGCTATGTTATTTAATAAGAAAACAACTATACATTGAGGCTTCGATCAGTTAAAAATTACAGCAGTTTTTTTTTTCATATTTAGCGGGTTCGAATCCTGTTCAAACAGGCGATTATTTAAAAATCTTTGAATGGCAGTTCGAATTCGTTTTAAATCAAAATGAAGTCTTCTTTTAATTAAATTTTCTATCTACGGTATTTACAGCTACCTGCTTTCCCTCCGTATGGCATAGCCATGGCTGTAACTGTATATTAAAATTCAATTTAGTAATACATTCATATAAGATTTAAATATTAAAAAAATCCTGTCCTGTAAAGTTTGTTGTAGTTTACAATATGTCGGTAATGGCTTGAAATGTGCTCGAAATATTCCAAAACGAAACGATCCAACTTTAAATACAAAATCCTGAAGTTTGTGTTTGTTGATGCCGTACATTGACTAATTGTAAAAGTTATAAATTCAGTTTTTACAAAGATTATTTTAATTTTAAGTATGTTATGAAGAAAATACGAATAAAGAATAGTGATGAAGAAAATTTAAAATATATTCCTTATTTTATACCAAATTACAAAAGACTTTTAACTAGAAAATTCCATTAATTTCAAATTCAAAGTTTTTGTTCAAAGTGACAATAATGTGATTTCAGTGAAAGCGAAAACATAAATATTGACTCACGCCCCTTAAAAGACTATTTAGAAAACCCAAACAAGAAAACTAAGTCATTTAAGTTGTGACGGCTTTATTCACGAAGTTCACGAGGCCGTTTTATTGTTCGTTAGGGAAGCGAAAATTCCCCAAAAAGTGAAAGTGAAAACATAATTATATTAGAACGACAATGGAAAATATTTGATGAGGATCCCGACAATTAAACGAATACATGGCTCAAAATACTTATATCCAAGACAAAACTATAAAAAAGTACAGATTAGTTACTGTTTTTGAACGAAAACCACGTCCATACGTCACTGTCACTCACTGTCACAACTACCGCATCCGTTTGACAAGTCTAAGTTTGGAAATTTGTATGATTTTTTTTAGTTTTTTGTCAATCCTCGTAAGATTTGGCTTTACGAATTGATAAATTTAGAATTAAATTTGTTTAATTAATTAAATTTTGTACACAAAATGAGTTTAGTTGCTAATACCGGGTAAGTTTTGTTTTTAAACAAGGTTTTGTTAGTAAATATTTTTGTGCTACTTTTATTGCTAATTATGTTCTATTTAGGAAATTGGCGGGTCGCACACTGTTTATAACTGGTGCATCTCGAGGTATCGGGAAGGCTATAGCGCTGAAAGCGGCAAAAGATGGTGCTAATGTGGTTATAGCGGCGAAAACCGCAACGGCACATCCCAAGCTTCCTGGGACTATTTACACTGCTGCTGAAGAAAGTGAGTGTTTTCCATATTTAAATTTCACTTTAGTCGACTCTAGAACTACTAATCTCCAATACAAATACGCACGAACGTAGAATTTTGTGTAGTTTCTTACTTAACAGAAAGTTTACTTCATTTGTGGACTTTGAACCTTGGACATATATCTTTGACCCGGCGTCAATTTAAAGATCGCCCGCTTACTATATGATAACAAAATAGTTTCTGATAATTTTTTATATGTTGTTTTGAAGTTTTTAACATATAACCTTTTTTTAGTTGAAGCAGTGGGAGGGAAAGCACTGCCATGTGTTGTAGATATCAGAGACGAAAAACAAGTGCAAAAAGCCATAGATGACACTATTAAAAAGGTAAACATTAAATTTTAAATTTTTCATGGGCAGATTAATTAACTTGCATTATTATAAGATAAGAAATAATGAGCGAGATTTATTGCAAGCCATCTTTTTTAATTGCATATTGCCAAAAACTAGAATATAATTATATTATCTTCAAAAAAATCTTTAAAATAGAGAAACAATACTTGTTAAAAGGGGTTCAGTTGTTTCAATTCATAATTTGTCTATTTTGCAGTTCAATAACATTGATATTGTAGTGAACAATGCATCTGCAATCTCATTAACAAACACAGAGACAACTGATATGAAGAGATATGATCTCATGCATCACATCAACACTAGAGGCACTTTTTTAGTGTAAGTTACTTTTTAATATTCTTCACTTATTTGTGTCTTCAATGTTGTCAAGAAAACAGTTACAGAGACCAGCAACAGTGCTGAAAGATTAAAGTTTAGAGAACCATAAACTCTGGGGTATACCTGTAGGGGTAGCATAACAAGGTGTGAGAGCAACATAAGCGCCGAGATCTCTAAGAAAGCATAGTAGTATCTTGCGCAAGTCGCTCCCTGTCGTGCTAGCCCTACTGAGGGACAAACTCAAAGCTTTAATGGCCCGCTAATCTTGTCACTGACAATACCATGTCTGTATACTTAAATGTCTGTATACATGTTTGAAACATAGTCATTTAAAATATGATGGCCCAATTCCATTGTACTGGCAACTGGTATTCTTGAATGATGAATCCCACAGTGTTTTTGTCAACCCCCAGGGGTCAACTCCAACTTTAAAGGATGGACCCCTTGTCAGGGGAAAAAGTATTGAGGGTACATGATATATACATGGAGGTCCACAAGAGATCCCGTTTATACAGGTTGTGACCAAAATTTTGGCTAGTGCTAGAATTTTAACTCTATGGTTAAATCGTTTTTGGAGTAGCATTGTGTCACGCAAGTTTGAAGTTAATGAATTTATAAAAAATTGTGATTGGAAAGGCAGGGTCTGGATGAAAGAGGCCGGGTATGCCAAAACAGAAAAGTAGGTTCTGAGACAAAAAAGTTTGGGGACCTCTGTTCTTAAACGAATTCTGTTGCTTTGAAACTCATAGTATGTAAGTGTTGCAAAAAAATGCATTTAAAAAACATACACCATATTAGGGTGTAAAATTATGGTGGTAAAATTTTTTGTAGACTTTGAATTTATTCGATTTATTTTTGCTAATTGCTAAACAATGTTTTAGTTCATCTGTCTATAATTATAGTTGTTAATCCAATTTCAGGTCAAAGCTTTGCTTGCCTCATCTAAAAAATAGCAACCATGCACATATTCTCAATCTATCTCCACCACTCAACTTGAACCCATATTGGTAAGTAATTATTATTTATTTTATACATTTATACTATGATACATATTGCAAAACAAAAATAACTGGAACTAATCTCAATGTCTTCCATAGACATACATTTTTACCTATAAATTTTTATTTTATTTTTACTTATAATTAATCAATTTTAAACACACGTATTTTTTAGCATTTCTGAATACTATATTATATTTCTGATCCTGCTATTATCCTTATCAAAATAATTTTATATTTTGTAAATTTTTTACAAAGCCATAAAAAGCCAGCCATAAAGGCTTACAGATAACAATTTGTATCAATCGACGTACTAAGGTTATAGAGATAAAATTTACTATTGTATTGGAGTTTAAACCTTTAAGGCATGTTGACGACCTCGCCGACCGAATTGTTAGCACTCTAGATAAGAAGTTTCCGGATTCAAGTATTGGTGAGACCAATTCGGAAAATGAACTAATAAAAAATTGTTTTTAGCTTGGGCGTCCTGGATAATTCCCAAGTTTAAGCTATGGAAATGGCTTGTCTGGTACATTATAGAATCAACGTTGTAATTGATAAATGTGTACGTCCATTTAGTTGCCTTACGAATGATCGTAGAGTTTAATCAATATGACGTTTTAATGTTATTTGCTTACCTATGAAATAAAAATTATTTGAGTTTGAGTTTATTATACTGATAATGTAACAAGAATTTATATAACATATTATAGCAAATGTCTCAGATGTTTCTGTTTAAGTTAACATCATAAACTCAACTTATATTGCGGCGGAACGAATGGCAGCGAATTTTTGTAACGACATTGTACATAGGATAATGAACTTTATGATCGATTATATAACGTACCAACTAGATACGAACCAAAAATGACGTTGCGTGTATTCCGCGTAATTCTAGCGCATGCTTGTGAATGCTCGCGCATTCGCGAGGATTCGGCAGCTGTCGTCGGCGACGCATGACGAATCGATTTTTTAATTAATTGCAAAATTTTGTTTTAATTGCCTCAAGTTTTTGCCCCGCCTCATAGACAAAAACATAGATCTGGGCAGCAAATGTCTCAGAACCTTAGATAATCTCGGTACGTATGCGGGGTATTTTGCGAAGTTGGGAAATCTGGCATGGAAGAGGCCGTAAAATCTTGTTTGTGTGTGCAGGTTTTCACTCCATGTGGCGTACACGATGGCGAAGTACGGCATGTCGATGTGCGTGCTCGGCATGAGCGAAGAATTCCGTCCGTACAACATTGGTGTTAACGCGCTCTGGCCTAAGACAAGTACAATGATTTTTACATAGTAGCGACGATTTGGACAAACCCACCTTGAACGCGTCTGTCTTTTTCGTTAATTTTGTTTAAGACGTTTCAAACTTTGACTGCTTCTTAAGAATTTACTTGCAATACAAATGCATGCCGCTTAAAATTAATGGAGTAGTATTGTCTCGTCGACTAATAACGCACCTCTAAACTAAAATGAAATCTTTTGTCCTTTTCTAACTCATAACGATGCCTTCGATCTTTTGAGCTTCACAGATCCATTGATCAATTGTTTTAACACGTTCATGTACAGTATCGCACATAAAAATTTCACTACATTTCAATGTCCCGTAGTGTTTATATTAAAATGTTCAATGTAAATTATTGAGTTTTGTCAGAATGTTGTTGATACTTTTATATGGAAGAGCAGTAGGCGCCAATTACACGGAAAGCATTTTAAAATCGCACTACAACGCCCGTCGTCAGGTTTATTTGGATCCATATATATCGTGACCAATTTTTCTTTTTTTTATGATACTAAGTGTAGGACGAACAAGTCGTGCGGTTGATGGTAAACGACACGCCTGTCCATAACAGTTGCAGTGCCACTCAGAGCTTTAAATAAAGATCTGAGGTGCACTGCGTCTACACCCATCACCCTGAGACATAGTTGAAAAGTCCCATGTGCCTGTAATTACAGAACCCTTCAAAACCGGAACGCAGTAATGCTCACATTATTACTTAGCGGCAGAAATAGGTAAGGTGGCAGTACTTCCCTGGACGAACTCTTTCACATTGAGCTCTACTGCTACTAAACGTCCCGCTTTTAAGCTTCGTGTCCCGCTGTCCCAAAAAATACTTAAAAATATTCCGCTTTGACAAAACAGGACACACGTGAATAAATTTAACATAATGGCGAAAGCAAAGCATCAAGTAAACCTTGTCGCCCGATTCTTTAGCTGTGCGTCCGTATTACGCATGCATTGTTTTTGGCGGTGATGTGCGGTTGGCGCGGCTGCCGTGGTATATATTTACAATCTAAATCTCGCGTATTAAAGAAAATTTTGTTCATCCCTAAAAATATATAAAGCTAGCCCATCAGACCACACAAGATTAGTTCTTTTTATTTTATTTTATTTATTTTATTTTCTTTTTATTTTACACCAAGTACCAAGTATTATTTTTGATCATTAACCATGTTTAGTTCGTAAAAAAAAATTAATCATGAAACATTTCGTAACTATCATGAAAATATATTTTATTTTTATAACAATAATAAATTTACAGGCTTCCCGCTCTGAGGGAAATAATAATGGTCACGTTATCCTTATAGCGTAACGGGATAGCCCGTATTACCGTTATTCTGATACTTGATTTTATGGTAAATGTCGTTATCTACAGTCCACGAACGGGTTAAGCTTCAATTTACTCTATTCATCAATTGATAAGGATTAATTAAATTAATCAATAAATACATTCACCAATGATTATTACTGTTTTCGTTTCCTCTAACACTGTCGAGGAGTTGTCAAAATTTATTACATTAACGCAAAGGGCAGATCTATTCAAATATGGTTTGGATTTGTCCAAGTCGACACTGCTATTGATCTTTCATTGTACTTATCTTTTGCCCAAGCGGAGTTTAATCATTCTTTTAAATAAATTGATCAGTTGAAATTGAAATCTCACAGCGTGGTAAAACACTGTCTAGTTTTATTAACGATTGACCGTCGCCAACAGCAATCGCGACAGCGGCGATACAAATGTTAACTGATGACTTTTCCGCCACTCGCAAGGTGGACATTGTCTCTGACGCAGCCTACGTCATGCTTTGCAAGTAAGTTGTAATTTATTCTGTAATCCCCATCAATATGATTTTACAGTACACTGAGCAAATTACGATCGTTCATATCGTAGTGTTGTTTTTGTTTATTTTCATTTAATTTTTAGCACAAAGACATTGCATTGAAATATTAGGTACCTAAATATGATATTTACATAAAAATATCGTTATGAAGTAAGGCAAGTAGGTACAGTCGGTGGCCTCACTTAGGTATCCACTATTTGTGTAGCACTTAGTACAAAGAGTGGATACCCGACCCTACAACATTTTTTAAATAATAGTTATAATTCGTTATAGTAAAGAAAACGCAAAAACTTCCATTAAAATTACCAATAAACACGAAGTCATTTGCTTCCACATTCCATATTAAGACACCTAAGGAACATAGTTATTTCCCAGGCTATGTATGTCATCTAATTACCTTGAATGATACCGTGATTTAAATGTTAGGGCGCATTCCCATATGTCGTGACGACAGGTAGTAGTGCAGTTTAAAGCGTCGTGGTTTGTGTATTTAAATGAAGTTGTTCACACATAGAACAATACGATTAACTGTCGTTCATGACTTTTATGACGTCACGACGACAGACTATCGTGTTAATGGCAAAAGCTAGAACGACAGTTATTCGACGATAAATAAAAACGTCACGATAAAAATGTAACGACGGATTCCATAGGATCTGTCGTGCAAACGATAAGGCGGCTGCCGTGAACCGATAAATTGTCGTCACGATCTAGCGGGAACATCTAGACACGACAGTCGTTCAACGGTAAATGTCCACGACACAGTCACGACAGATGGTCGTGATACGGGAACATGCTTCGCGACCGTCGTCTAACGATAAATAAATCGTTACGACATTATAGGGACATGCCCTTAGAGTAAACACACATCATCTAAGAAATGTGTTTTGTCCCCATCGTTATCTTCATTTGCCAAGTAATTAGATTTGCCTACACCAAATTAAATAAAGAATCTACAAGAATCGTTGTTCACTAGGGATCCAAAGTCGTACACGGGCAACTTTGCGATAGACGAAGACATCGTAACAGCGGCTGGCGTCAAGGATCTCGTACCGTATGCTCACGATCCTAGTAAGTCATTTTTTTATTATAATTTTCCAGATTATTGTATAAACTGGTAATATTTTGTGGCACTAAAGCTTGACGACCAAAAACTGTCTTAATTTGCTGTCGAGCAATCATCACTGAGACGCAGGAGGAGAACAATATCCACCAATCATATTTCAGGGCGCGGCAAGTCTTGTGATGGGTCTAGTAGATTTCCCTTCCCGTGCCCCATAGACAGTGTTGGGCAAATATTTAATTGTTCAGGCAATTAAAAATTGATAATTAATTAATTGTCAATTGCGAAACAGCAATTAACAATTGATTAATTGTTAATTGCGAGAACAGCAATCAACTAATAATTAATTGTTAATCGCGTATATCTACAATTAACAATTAATCAATTTTCAATCTTTAGAATGTTTTTTATTGGGTTTGAGTGGGTGTGTGAGTGGGTTGGTGAGCGGGTGAGTTTAGGTGACCGACCCACACACCCACCCCCTAACTCACCCCTAACTCACCCCCTAACCCACCCCTAACTCACCCCCTAACCCACCCCTAACCCACCCCTAACTCACCCCTTAACCCACCACCTAACCCACCTCCTAACCCACCACCTAACCCACCTCCTAACCCACCACCTAACCTAACCCACCACGTTTTTATTGGATTTAATTGCAATTAAAATCAATTCAATTGAAATCAATTGCAATTAAAATTAATTGTGACGTTGCAATTGATTTTAATAGCAATTGATTTCAATTGAATTGATTTTTTAGTCTGATTCAATTTCTGATTGAAATTTAATTGATTAACGGCCAACACTGCCCGCAGACCATATGGCAAGGATTGGTCTCGTATATTTCCCTTCCCGTACCCCGTAGACCGTATGGCAAGGATGGGTCATCAGTTTCCCCTGCTTGTAAATCGACCAAGACACACAAGACAAGCCTATATAGTAAGTGGGCCCTTGTAGGAAAAATCATAGTGGCAAATCGTAGTCCATACTCCATTGTGAGATAGGCGTATGTTATAGAAGTTATTGCCAATTTATCCCAGAAAACGCAGACAAGCTGATGATTGATGGTTTCCTGGACGTGCCGGGGGCAGTGGACAGCCACAAGAGCTCCAGTTCGATTAGTACGCAGCGTCGCGGATACCGCACCTCCGCCGTGCGATTTGAACAGAAGAAGGTTTGATTCCTTCTGTGGTTATAGCGCCTATTCGCTAGCAAGGCTTGACGCTAGTTAACGCGGACGCACGTGATGTGTCAAGTTAATGTGGTCCCTTTGTCTACATATTCACGACACCGCTTAGAATTGTTACACAACGCGACTTTCAAGAGCGATGCAAACGCGCGATTGCATCGATGCAATCGCCTATAAATCCCAAGTGTAGTGATGCAATCACGCGTTTGTATCGATGGTAAATAATTAGTGAGTGTATCGCGTTTGCATCGCTGGTTAAAAGTCGCCATGTGTAACCGCTCTTAATTTAAATGGAACTCACATTTTCCCTGGAGCAGGTTCCTGCATGTGCTAAATGTTGTTAACTTGATAATACCAGAAACAAATAAATATTAACTCTAGTAAATTGCATTCCCGTCAACTAGCGAAGTCTACTCGCGGAAAGATACAGAATTGTGTGAATGTGCGGAATGAAACAAATTTCCTTTTTACATCGTTCAAGGGTTATACACGTTACACTCCATTTTGTGATTGTAAATTGCAATTTAGCACTATCATAGCCCGTGTTTGTTTTGTTTAACTTATGGCGTAACATTGGAAGTGAAGTAAAATAAGTTATAGTTATTTTTAATTTCTTTTGTCTTTAAAAATCGTCTTATTCTTCCTTTCTCAACTTTTAGAACAAATTTAAATTTACATAGATGTTCCTTTTATCGAGGTATTCTAATTGATACCGATGCAGGAAAGTGTGGGAACATTTCAATAAGAATTTTTAGTAACGCGCTGTTATTAACGTATGTACCTAAGGAAGTCACTACACTTATCAACGCAACAAACAGTGTATGCCATCCTGGTGAAATGGTTTGCCAATCAGCGTAAGATACTCGCCGATTGTTGCCAGCTTACGCCAGATATATAGGAAAATAATGTTACGTCATGCGCGGAGTCTCCCTTCGTGCACCCCTAATCCTTTCACCACGATGGCATACACTGCAATGCTTGGCCCACTCGTCTTTTTCGCTCTTAGTCGTGGACATAAAACATTAATAAAATTGGAAGTAATGGTGTTACTTACAAGTAATTAGATCCACAATTCTTACCCAAGTAAGGCGTACAATTTCTTAAAATTACAATTCTATTAAAATTTGTTACAACTAAAATGTCAAAAATTTAAATTATAAATAAGTTAATTACACAATTGTCGAATATTTGATGTCTTTGTATAAAATTCGTTAACATTGTAAAAAACTTTGTCAATTAACCATCTTTTAAAGGAGCTTTAAATGTATCACCATTTGAACATTTCATTTTCATTGGAAGTCTGTTATAAATTCTGATCGCTGTTACATAGATACTGCGGTCAAAGATCGTGCATTTTATTCTAAGGAGGACAAGACGGTGAAGGTTAAATCGTGCAAAGTAGCGCCCTTGAGTTGGTTTTTTTTTTACATGTAGATAGTTATCCCTGCATAAAATAAAAACACAAGCGCAACTACAGTCACAATTACCACCACCATAAATGTATCCTAAACGTGCTTCGCCTATCTGCGAAGCATCCTCAGAAGTTGACTCGAGCTCGGTTAAAGAATAAATTTTTCTACCTGGCTCAAGCCGGCTCCATCTATAAGTGTGGTGAACCCGAAAACGATGAAAAAGTAAACAAGCTCATATTAAAAAAAATGGTCAATAAAAGTAAACAAGCACAGTTATTTCAATGTATAATCGAACGAATGTGGTCATAGGTGAAGAGAAATCCATAACTCCAATCCTCCTCCAGAAAAATATCTTGTCAAAATTGAATTGTCAAATTGGAAAACCTTTGTTCGCAGAGAACGCACAAAACCTCTTACTGGACTTCTTTTTGGATGTGCCCGCTGGCGACGCAAGGCAGCCTAAAAAGGTTTCAAATACCTGTGACCACTTGTTCTCGTTGCATGCTTTCATGATACGGTGTTGGGTGCTTGAGCATTTGGGTAAACAATATATAATCACTTACTTAAACATTGATTCTGGAGTCAACTCTGAACCTTATCCAGCAGACGCTTTATCAAAAGTGAGGTATTATTACAAGCGAACACAGACTTACATAGATATAAGACATGCCCATTGTATACCGTTCCGGTTAATTCGACTTATTCTCATCAGTTTCACTTTATAAGCAGGCTATTTTAAAAACCTCTACTAATTATTATTACTTTATATTAAAAGTACTAAGTAAGAGTTACATTCTCTGATTATTTTTGGAGTATTGTAGAGATCAGAAGATAAAGGGTTGACGCCTTGAAAATGACTGACAGTGAATATGTCGAGGTTGGAACGTTGAACGCAAGAATCGTCGTCTCGTACATTTTGAACATATCCAACAATACTAAATCCAATTTTCCTAAAGGGATCTACAGACCGAACCTGCCGACCCGGGCAGGATGGTGACGGAGGCCTTGTTTCTAGAATCGTGTGATAGGATGAAATTAGAAATAAGGCCCACACCAAGCCGCCGCCGCGCCGGGCTGTATCGCCGAGCCGGCGGGTTCGTTAAAGCTTACCTTTAGACTGAAATTTTACTGAAATGTTATTTACTCGGGTCACCTTTGTATCAATAATAATAACAAATTAGAGGAGTATTTTCTCAAAAAAAAAAAAGGTGAATATCAAAAAGTCATGATATTCAATAATATAAATTTTACAGAAATGGCCAAATAACACACATTTTCGGTATTTATAGAAAGTAATTCCAAATAAATCCATTTAACACAACGAGAATCTCTTGTCACTAAGACACTCTTGTACGACCTGTACGAGACAGACACTATCAGTAATACCATAGTATAATAAGACATATATGATAACTACATGCAAACGTAGCAGCGCGGCTTGTATATGTGCGTGCCCGCCGCGCGTCGCGTACGAACGCACACATTAGCATAATATGACTTGCGTTGTTTATAGGTACAATCACAATGCAAAAATGAGGCACACTTGGTACTTGGTACTTGGTGCAACGGGCTGGTATCCGCAACTCGACGACAAAGCGCCTATTTTGCGTGTAAATGAGGCACAATAGAATTACGGCAATTGAACGCACTGCGGTAGCAGTCGCGGAGTGTGATTTGATCACGAATGCACAATAGTTGTTGAGAGGCCTCGTAGTTTTGACGTTCGTGAGTTTTGTTGGTGTGTTTATAGTTTAGTAATACGAAGTTTTTGTTTCTTATTAATATATCTAATTTCTGGCATTGTCTATATAAAACGTTAGTTATAAACATGCCTCATCGTTTACAGACAGATAAATAACTATCTTAAAATCATAAAAATCTTAATTCTTACAATACAAAGCACTCACCGTCAATTTATTTTTACTACTAAGCAACTAGAATTCATAATCCGCTAAATCCACTTAAGAAACTTAAAATCCATCCACAAAAAATAGTTCAAATTATAAAACAGTCCGTCATCGCTCATATTGCCGCGTTTTACGATAAAAAGGTTACCTGAAACAAACTTTTAAATTGCATCGCGCGTTAAAATGTCGCAGCTCCTGACTGGTCAACTCAAGGTCATATCGCGCTACGCATACATACAAGCCGCGCTGTTAGTTTGTACGGAGTTACCATGATACTTTATTTTACCATGGTAATACTACCTACCCAACTACGTAGACATTAGAGGCCCGTGATAACTGATATTCTCTGAATTTAGCTTATGCTTGGCAAATGCTTTGTGTATCCTCTGTATACGTGGGCTTTGGGTATGTATCCAGTTTCAAATTAATTCTGTTAAAGCTAGACAGGTTAAGATTGGACACACACCTTGTTGATGAATGTCGAAAGTCAATGCTGACGCCATTATTTCAGAGTACATAATTGTTGGATGACATTGACATTCTTAGGGTCGTATTCCAGAACTCTACTCAATGCTCAAGTCAGGACTCGAATATGATTTCAGCACTAGAAATCATACTCAAGTCCCGACTTGAGCATTGAGTAGAGTTCAGGAATACGACTCTTAAAGTTCTAAATATGCATGGCTAAATTGACTTTCGTTGAGTACACATATTAAGTGTTTTATGTAATAAATATGCTTGCAGCCGGAAGCTGAGACGAAGGCAGGGCCTGAGGCAGCAGGCGGTCAAATCACAGTGCTTTTCTCCACCATCTCCAAGACCATCACGCCTGAACTGGTGCAGAAAACTCAGGCCGTCTTTCAGTTCAACGTTAAAGGTTCAGTTTACGTGTACCATATCATAACCCAATCGCGTTAGGCATATTGTAGGATATTTAAACCGACGAATCACATGGCTTTAACATCACGCCAACGAATTTTAAAAGGGCCAATCATGTGGCTTTATGACAATTATTTACTTTTTGCATTCCAAATATGAAAGGACTGTAGCATAGCTGTCGTTTACAGCCGTGTCTATTCACCTATGAACCACAAACAACACACGAATTTGTCATTTTGTTAACTATAACCTTAGATGATGATATATATATCCTCTGGACAGTTAATGTGTGAAATATTTAAGTTATACTGGTAGTTTCTTAGCTATGTCTTTGCGATATAAATCTCTTGAGTGGCACTGCAACTGTTATGGACAGGCGTGTAGCTTACCATCAGGCACACGACTTGTTCGTCCCGTCACTTAATATTATTATAAAAGAAAATATGTATATCTTAATTTTTATCTCATTTCAACAGCAATTCAATATAAATATAATAATTAATATTAAGTCTTCAAATTAATATTAATGTAATAATTAATAATAATATATTAAATGTATTTTCTTTACGGCCAATAATTAGTACACTACGCTGTCGACGTATCATCAACTCCCTTTTGAGGTGCAGAATACCAAAAAATTGCAATGGCAGTTGAATAGTAACTCGATGGCTAGCCACCGACAATCATTAACTTTAACTTTGAGCAAAATACCAAACGTACAAATTTCTGCCATTGACAGTATCTACACAGAACTGATATGATTTCAAATTAGAAGATTTGGGGCCCTGTCCAAAAGAACTTGCTTAATGTAAACTTTCAATGCGCAGGTAAAGAAGAAGGCGTATGGCACTTGGACTTGAAGAACGGCGATGGCGCGTGCGGAAAGGGCGAGCCAAAAGCTGCGCCTGACGCCACACTTACCATGGACAGTGGAAACTTTGCCGACATGTTTGCCGGTAAGGTGTCTACCATTTTTTAAATCCGTACTCGGATCCTATTGATTCCAAAGAAACAGTTTAATCCTCTAGGTTATATTAAAAGATTCCTCGGATATTTTTAGATCTCAGATCCCTCAAATTTAGTATTTTTAGTAGAAGTAGAGTTCCTTCTGAAAGAGTTTGTCCAGGGAAGTACTGCCACCTTATCTATCTTTGTTTGGAAAGGTAAGGGTGGTGGTGAAATTACAGGCACATGGGACTTGACAAATTATGTCTCAAGATGACGGGTGCAATGGCTGTGACCCTCAGATCTTTGTGATTTAAAGCACTTATTGATACTGCAACTGTTAGGACAGGAGCATCACTTACCACCCAGTGGGCGACTTGTTCATCCCGTCACTTGATCTCACAAAAAAATTAGTTCATTCATCAATTTATACTGCCCCGAAATAGTTACAACCAGCACTATAGTTTATTTCACATAGCGTGGGTGACGTTTGAATTTGAAGTTTCTCGAGATGTAGTGATGTAAAATGGAATGAAAAAAATCGATTAAAATCGGGATAATTTATAATCAAGAGAGAATCAATTTAGAGACTATAGTTAAAGAGAAAATAATAAACAACAAATAAGGTTTAATTATTATGTTATAAAAGTCACTAAAAACTTCACAAAAAATCAACAGCAACGAAGCGAAATTTTAACAATGACTCCAAAAACATTATGCAAAACTCAAAACAAAACTACCCACATACAAGGTCATTATATTACGTATATTGTAATGACCTTGCAATAACGTATCAACGCAAGATACACAATAATCGATTCGATTTATTGATTCTATGGCGTAAACCTCTATGGAAAATATTCCGTTTTACGCATCAAGTAGTTGACGTAATTTATTGTTATCTTTAATCATTTCATTTTCTGTCTCCTTGATATGTTGTAGTTTTTATGTAAAATTACAACTGCAACAAAATTTGAGTTTGGTATGTTTTAACAAATTTACTACGAAAAGCGTAATCTGGTTGAGAGATTAATTAAATGTCACATAAATAATAAAAATAATAATAGTGGGTACTAACCCGTCCTATGTGGAATGGACTATAAGTACCTACAACTATTTGCATTTATGACGGAGCTATTTTAGAAAATTTGTTACCGATTATTTTATACTTATCTAGAATAGAGTTGTCAGGATAAAGTGGCATTCCGTGGTCTGTGCCTACCCATTCTGTGGGACTAGGGCGTGAGCTTATGTATGTATGCACTAAAGGATCTGCACCGGAAGACGTTAACATATAAAGCGTCGTGATTGCTCCGTTTGAATTTCGAACCGAATTTCACGTGATATTGAACCTGTCTAATTCGTTAATTTAAATAACCTACAGCGTACTTAACGTGACTGGTGACTGACTAAAATTGTAATGTCCTTCCGTCTTTGATTGGTGCATTTCCTGCATACTTTTCTTGCACTCGCTTAAAATAATAAATTTTCTGTTTAGGAAAATTGAAGCCAGCCACCGCCTTTATGATGGGCAAACTAAAGATCAAAGGCGACCTGCAGAAGGCCATGAAACTCGAGAAGATGATGAAGTCGCTCAAGAATAAAGCCTAATACGTCATAGGGGTTAGAACTAGGATATTCTTGTATACAGTGCAATAAAATCACTTAAACACAACTGACTTGAGGCAATGAGAGAATGGAATTATTGTATAAGATAAATTGAAGACTGGTCATTTTTCTTTATGACGTTGAGTACATACCATAGAGGTAGAATATGACAATACGAAATATAATTTACTACGTCGTATTCTGGGTTACAAAGTAATTTGTCGTAACTAAATTTTTACGTTAACTTGCGAAATGCGAAAATACGTGTAAAACAAAATGGCTAGATCAATACGCCTATCTTAGTCTTGCAAAATGTAACCAATCTTCACTTTCCCTATATGTATATGGGTTTTTGGTAAATAACTACATATGTTAATTTTTATGTAAGATTAAATCACGAATGTATAAAAACTGATATTACTGGATATTTAGGTAACTTCGAGTAAAAAGAGGAACTGTACAATTAACATTACTTCAAGGTCCAAGAAGTAAATAATTGCTTGACGAGTATGAGATGAGTCGAGCGGTTGCTATTTCCGTGGAGATTAACAAAGCTTTTCTCAATAAATGCTGGGAAATTATACAAATATGTTTAAAAAATAAGTTACCAAAAAGCGGGAAAACGAATACATAAGCCTAAGTCATGGCCAAAGGCTGGACGCCATAGTGGAAAGGCGTAAAAAAAAGCATAAGTTTTAATTTTTTTTCTAACCGTAGACCTTTTAAAACTGAATTTAAAAAAAGAAACACGCACTGCGCTGAAAAACTTTACGCTGAAGCTTTAGCCACTTCAAATATTACGTAGTAGTAGTAACATGTAGCTGTAAAAAGTGTATTTTCATACGGATTTTGCTGATTAGGCCGAGAAGTTAATATTACTTTCTGTTACTAATTTTGAGGTATGGCAAATATCAAGTCATTGTTTATTTGTTGAGCATTGATATAAAACTATCAGCTTATAAAGATAACAAATAATTAAGAAACTGAAAACGTAATATACTCAAATTCAAAAATCATTCATATAAAAACGTAACTACAAAAACCCGCCATTTTTAAGGCATTGGCAAAAATCAAACTCTTTGCATCTTCTCTTTTCAAAAGAAAAGCTCACATTTCCAAGCATGGTTGAGAAAAAAAATTTGTAGCACACAGATGCATAAGCATTATATTGTTCTGCACCACGCTTTTTCATTATTGTTATACATGAAAAAAAAACAATAACAACATAATATCTTCATATAAATCATGTGCAGTAAAGGATAAAAAGTTGTAAATTTTAGATTTTGTATGTTTTCTAGTTTTGTGTACGTGTATCATGTTGAATTTTAAATATTTTGATATGTACAATGACTGTTTTTGGATTTTATTTTCATTTTGTTGTGAATTTTATACAAAGCAGTGCGCAAACTTTGGATTGTTGAACTGCCACTTGAATATTACACCAAGAAAAATAATTATTAAGAAACATCTCAGCAATTAAGTGTCTTATAATTACACCTAATAGACAACAACGGTATCTTATAACACCAAATAATCGTTATTCACATTAGACGACGACACGGTAACGACATGGATATGAACCTAATGTGTTGTTAGTGCGCTACAAATAAGACAGATGACGCTTTACACAAAATTGTTCTTACCTCGTGTGGGTCGACCGTTATTTAAAATTAATGCCCTCCATTTTTATCGAAATGCAGTGAGTGAAGCTTTCTAGGCATCCACTCACATTACACAATCTACGAACAGAATGACTTGGCCATTCTGTGAAATTTCAATCTAGCATAAAAACACAATTCTAAAGAACGAAACGTAAATTTTTAATTTCGTTCTGTGACTTGATGTTATGTCTATGGAAAAATAAATTGTAAAGTTTTGCGCGCGCAAACGCAAAAAAAGAAAAGAAACACTACTGCTCCTCTGTAAGGAATAGACATTCGGCCTATTTATTGCCGCGGAATGGAATGGAAGCAAATTTTAATAACGAAAATGTACGTAGCAGAATGAACTTTATGTCATTGCATAACGTGCATACTAGATACAAGCCAAATTCTCGCGCATTCTCTGGAATTCGTATACCGTCGGCGGCATTTGGCGAGTTCGCAGGAACGTAGCGTCAAATGTCTACGAAACCAGTATAGAGATATCAATCTTTGCAAAATGTTTCATGCAGGCTAAAAAGTTTTCGCTTGTTCGATAAATCTGGAACCCAAATATTTCTTTTCCTTTTTCTGTTCTCATTCCTTTGCGCTTCGTCTTCTACCGCTTCACAAATATGTGAAATAAAATCAATAAATAAAGCCAGCATTCTTGTGTAAAATATCTAGACTAAAGAACTGAAAACGTACCATAGCCTCCAGGCTCAGACGCGCGCCTTCTCGGCGAAACTAGGCGAAATTGTCGCGTCCGTTCCATGCCATTCCGCGGCAATGTATATTGAGCTTTAGGTTCATTTCAATGTTTCCATGTCATTATAGTTCTTAAGTCTTCTAATTTCAAAACGTAATCAAATAAACACCCTACTTCCGTAGAATTATATTACTCAGTAATGGCATTATATTATTTTGTTCAAACAACAACGTAAGCGAAATAATTTCAATTTAATTTTGTTATAACAATAAACCTTTTTTACAACTGTGTAAATAAAATTTGATATTATTATAGTATTTGGTATTTTTTATTCTTTACAGCTAAACAAATCAGCGTCATAACAAACTATCAATCCTTATATATTCCACTACAAGGCACGAGACCCTGACGGTATGACTGTCGGTCCATGGCAGTTACGGAGACAGCTAGTGTGGGACGCAACCTGTGTGGACACTGGCCCCCTCCCATGTCCGTGCATACGTGTGTGGCGCAGGCTCTATCGCCAGATTTCCCCCCCGTAAAAAAAAAGGGCTCTATCGCCAGAGCGACCGAGAACCGCAAAAGGTTCAAATACCTTGCTCAGTGTTACAGAATTGTGCCTTTTGCGGTTGAAACCCTGAGTCACTGGCACAGGCGAACTTCTAGCGAACGAGCTGTCAGATCGCCAGCTGTAAAAGCCCCCTGTGACCACAAGGCTGGCAATTATTTCCGCATAAGTTATAAGTTTAACTATTCAAAGGGGAAATTCTAGGCACGATGCCCCAGGGTAGGAGTGCTCGATATATATCGATATTGAAAAAAATATCGATACATATATGCCGAATCGAATCAATCTGATATTAGTGTATCATTCGGTATCGATATGTACTATCAATACATTTTATCCGATACAAGAAAAATCGTGCAAAGTTGAAAGTACACAATTCAAGATTGTACTTGCAGGAACGAAACGCACTTCGAGCGCTGATTCGCTGGTCATCCGTCAGTGTAACGTAGTGGTTATGTTCTCATGGGCTAGCCGCACACATTGACAATAATATTGCTTGTATGCGGGTAATATTGCTGATGGGAACATACATAAACTTGGATTGTCAATAATATTGTATGTGTGCGGCTAGCCAATGAAAATATAAGAATAAAAAATACATTGTTGTGTCAAAACTGGTGGTTTTACTTATTTACTCTTAGTAAAATTTCTTTCCTTTTATCTTTTGAATTATTTACGATATATCGAAAATGTCAAGGTTTTGTACCACTACATCGCAAAATATTGATAAAACATTTCGATATATCACATCGGATAAAATATCGTTTTTTTTTACATGAACACCACTACCCCAGGGCGCGGCCCTCGACAAAATTTTCTTCATATAAATTTTCCAATTTCCAAAATTTTTAATAACTTTTGTCTAGTTTTATATTTTTCTGTAAGAGCCTTCACATACATAGCATACGTTGTGAATTATTTCGAATAAAGTACTGTCTAAAAAAGATTTCGTTAGTAAAAAATTTGTTCATAATCAAATCTTTTGATATAGTATAAATCACCTTGCTTATTATATATTAAAACAATTTTTATGGGTGATTTTTATTCGCATACAAAAAAGATAAATTGTTCTGTTGAAACTATAATTGCATAACACAATATATTATGTAAGAAATTAATATTTTATTCAGTACCTACCTACCTACTGAATATAATATTCAAGCTTATACAAAGTAAGAATAACGATTCTTATCGTAATTCTGTACATTATAATACTAAATGGACTCTTGGCGACGCAACAGTTGATGAAATAGTGTCGTGCTCTAAAGTGAACTCCAACACATAAATAACATGTTTTCGCGATGCGCGTCCTTGGAGTGATAAGAAGCTACTATAAGTATATGATTCCTTAGTTGGAAACAAAAGGAATAGTTGTATGTGATGTAGTGGCACACTGATAAGACAGTGTAACAATGAAAAAAAAAAAACTAATACCCCACGGTGTTCCGTCCCTGCACCCTTTGCCAGGACTACGGGGACGCTTTCGCACTGTTCCGCGGTCCCGACGGCGCTGATCCTTTGCCGAGGGCCCCTTCCCGTTGGAGTGGAGCTGAAGAAACTCCACGACATTCATCACTAAGAGGGGCACGCAGGCATACCGCGCGCGCCACCTCGGGGCCTATACATTACGAGCGGACGACGCGTACCCGAATTTTTAGTTCTGAGAACCTTCTTACGCATTCAACAGATAAGTGTAAAGAAATCCCAGCTTTTGGCTGAACTAATGTAATTAAAATCAATTTGGCTTAAAAAAATTCTTAAAACAAAGTTTGTTAAGAAGTCATATCAAATTGAATCTTACTGCTAATAGGTTAATTTTTGTAGAAGGCACCTTTTTCACACTGCTCTACTTAGAAACAAATGGACGGTTAGGGGGTGAGATATGTTAAGGAATCGACTGCCCTTAATCTAAAGATCACAATCTGATGAAACTTATATAATTAATACCTTACGTCGTATATATTATTTTTGCGTAAAATAGACGAAAACTTGGCTACCATCTCACCCGCTATTATACGTGTTTTTAAAGTTTTATTCACTGGAGCCTTAAATAGCCCTAAATTGTAGCTTTCGGGTAACACAAATACCGTAAGTTTTGAAGTTTAGAGAAGAGTAAGGCGATTATCACACTGCTCCGAGTCACGCAAGTGTGCGGAGCTGCGTTTTTAACTTTGTACCGAAGTATCTAAGTTTTTATAGAAAACACGCGTCGTACAACACACTGACTACACGTCTCCGCGCTGGAGTGCGGGGTGCATGATCCGCCCTGTCTCGCGCACTCTGCTGCGTCTTGCGCGGCAATGTGATAATCCCCTTATGGAGATCTAAATTATAGATAGTGGAAGAGGGAAATGTTTGAACATTTATTACGTAATGACGAATTTGTGAGAGTGATAATTGAGGGGAAGATAGAAGAAAAGAAAGAGAGGAAGAGCAAGAATGGCATGTAGTGAACAAATAAAGAAGATGATCAAAATGAGCAGCAACAGAGAGGTTAATGAGCTGATGTATGAACCGTGAGGAGTGGAGGAGGCTGCATCGACAAGAGCCTGGCTCTTAAATAGGATGATAATGATGAGATGCCGAGTGTACTCTATTCCCATGCAGTACGTACCAGGAAGGAAGCAAAGCGCTTTATGAGAGTGGGTGGTAAGTCAATAACATAAGGATGGAGTGTTCTGAATTCTAGTAGCCCGAAGGACTAAATAGTAAAATTCTTGCTCATACTCTCCGAAATGTATATCCGATACCAGACCGACAAGTAGACCATTTCTGCGGTGGTCGCGATTTAGAATAGAAGCTTCAACTCCGCAAGAATCGTTGCCAAGCATAGCGTTCATATATGCTTAAAAAAATTACAGTCTCAGCATACCTAGCCCGAGGCAAAGTAAAAAAGTACCTATTCTAACTAAGTATAAATTGTAAGTGATTGCAATGAATATAATGATGTTTTACTACCATGTTATTCATTTATTTTTGTGAAATTACTCCCCTAGACTCTACCGTCATTACTAACAAAAAGATCGGAATTTACCCTGGATTGGCATACAGACACAGTCATATTTGGGTCCTGTCAGATCGTCGGAATTTTTCTTCGTTAATAAGTACTAGGTGATACGGACTGGTGTCCCCAAATTGATGTTAAGGCGCCTATTTTACGTGTGGTGTGTTAATAAATTGTTTTAATAGATAGAACAGAAATAGGTATGTTTTAAGTACACAAATAATTTCAAATGAAGTATAACAAAAACGTCGTTTCCAATGCAAATTCTATATATATCAACCTAAAAAGTACCTATGCGAAAAGGTGTTTGTAAACTAAACAATGAACTATTTCGTAACATTGTAGTTGTATAGAAAGCAATATCTCACAACTATGGCCTAATAATGGCCTAGTTTCATAATAAAAGTAACAATAACCAAATCCAAATTACGTCAGCTGCCATGATAACCTTGTTATCAAAATCGAATTCTCCCGCGTGTCGAGTGACCTTCGTTACTCTTGCTTTTATTTGTAGGTTATTCATTCAGTCTTCTGTCAGCTGTTATGCGCGGTTGTTATTATCTGTGTATTTGTCTAGATTATTAAACAACCAATTTTACTGCAGTAAACATGTTTTCAATTGATGCTCCAATTGAACTGCAAAATACTGAGTATTGCAACTATAGATCACCGCTAAGTACAAGATATGCGTCGAAGGAAATGCGGTACAATTTCAGTGACCAGAAAAAGTTTTCTACATGGAGGAAGCTCTGGCTCTACTTGGCGCAGGCTGAAAAGGTAAGATAATTCATCTAACTTTGAAATATGTCGACAAAATTTCTAAAAATATGTTTGTTTACATTTGACACGGTCCGTCTTCGGAGGTTATTTTTATTGTCTATGGATCTTGATATGCAGCCGAGTTGTTTCTTGGCTTGGATTATTAACATTTGAGCCAAACAAATACATATACACCTACAGTTGGGTAATTTTCCGAATTTCAAATAGTGGAAAATTTACCGGAAAAATTCCCGATAGGTTGGAAAAAATTGGAAAAATATAATTTATATATTGCATATTGTGTTCTACATTTACAAATATCTTTTGAAATTTTATTTAGCGTGAATTATAAAATAAACTTGTATAGATAGAAGCCAATAAAGAAAAACGAAATTTAAAATGATTTCACAACAGCGAAAAAAAACAGTTTAATAGCTCCATCATTTTCGTTCTTAGTAACTGCAACTTTTGACAGCTGTCCACGTCAAATGTGGAAAATTAAAGGAATAATGTCCGGAAAAACTTTCTTTTTCTGAAACATATAATTTTTTTCAAAATGAAATATTTCCATGACCCAACATTATAATTTAAACTTACAAGGCACTTGCGTTATGAGTTTTTGATTTTGCACTTTATTCTCTTTATTGTTATCATGCTGGACTGCCACCCAAGAGATTCCCGAGCCGTGAGAAATATTTGTATGGCCTACATTTATTTATCTCGTGAGTTTGGGTGTAATTTGTGGTTGTCTATATGTGTGTCCATGGCACCCGCGATACAGGGTCTCCCTAGTTCGGGGCTATGAGTGTGTACGTTATTATTGTACATACATTCAACAGATAGAGATATGTAGAAACAAGTAGAAATTAATGCAAATGACGTCTCGCAATTTTGATTTAAGAATTACAAACTTATTTCTACCGAAATAAATAGCTGTTATTCTATATCTTTTAACTTCATGGGAGCAGGAGTAATTTAAAATAATTAGCGACAAAGGAATTTCAGAATCACTAGGTTTGGAATAGGATGTTAAAATAAACACACGCTTATTATATTTATTTAATAAAACAATTACAACGGATACACAACTTAAATTATTTACAATACATATGTTATTTATTATATATATGGAGATGATTTCGTGTACTTTGTGTTGCCGCGAGCACCTTTTATTGCAAGCAGTATTTTTAAGGTAACATTAGCGCCGGACTATTTATACATATTGCATTATATTGTAATATTTATTTTACTGTAGCATCACACTTGGCGAAAGATCCACGACAGTTTAATGACACAACAAGCTTGCAATACTCTTTCTAATTACATTACCTTAAAAAAAGTGTTACACGCGTTATTTGACATCGAAGATCAGCGCATCTTTTTTGTAGTGTGTCTCTGTCATTATATCATGATTATATAAACCCTCATAACTCTTATTTAAATTTTATAATAATTGTAACAATTAACTTAATTTAGATGACGATGAAAAATATTCTATTTTAATTAATATAATTTTGTTAAGCCGATTTTATACGTAATTAATTTACGAATACAAAACACTTAATGTACTTATTTATTAGCTTATATAAACGTGTTAAATGTGTAAATAAAGGAAATAACGAAAATTAGTATTATTAGCAATAAAGATAAGTAATCAGATCGGTTCTGGGTCAAATTGGATCAAAGGTCAAGAGTTGCGCAGTCAACAAAAAATTGAATTTACTAAGCTAAACATGAATTTAAAGAGAAATCATAGTTACACGATAATAACTGTAATGAAGCCACCAGACAGACTATGCTGCACGATTTTACTTATTTTCCTGAGATATTTTTTAATATATTGCCTATCTGGTGCTGAAATTTGACAATAATCTGGGTAATTGGAATATAGTTCGGTTATTATGCGAAAGGTTCTGTAGTTCAAGGTCATCGAGAATAATACCAATATACGTAAACTGATCGTCTGTTTTTTGCATTTTAGTCGATATTGCTGCATAAATGTCAGCAGCCTGGTCTCTTTCTATAGTAACCAAACAATAGTTTGAGTATATCACCACAACTAACTTCCAATTTCATATAGAAATACTGTTGAACATCTAATGGCTCATTTACACCGGGTCGTCTACTGCCTTCGGCAGACTACTTCGCCTTGCCGAAAACGACGCACCCAGTCGCTTCGGTGGACTCCAGCTGCAAAACCGTCGTCAGACGACTCACTTCCACACACCTTCGGCGGGCAAGCAACTTGGTGTAAATGCGCCAGAATTCTGATTGGAAGTTTTTGACTTTTTTGTTGAGACATTGGCAATTGTGATGTCAGCCAAAAAAGTATAATAAAGATCAAATTTACGTAATGTACGTACGTTCTGGTGACACGCCACCGCTTTTGGGCTAAAAAAGGTAAGGAATAAAGGAAAGACGAAAGAAACTTAACTACCACTGGACGGATACTGATTACTGCTTTGGTTCACCCTTTCTATAAAACATTATAACCTTAAAAATTAACATTAAACTATATTATTCATAAATAAATTTGTTGCGTTAATTGATTCATCTGCATTTATACGCAGTATATAATTGTGAAATAGAGAAACAGTATCATAAATTATGGAATCTAATTCTATTTTTTTAAATTACTATTATAAAAATTTCTACCCAATTATTTTTACAAGACAATAATTGCGGTGGTCTTGCTTCGTTTCACTTAAAGGAAATAATTAAAAATTATGTTAAAATTATAAAATAAGTTGGTTTTACCGGAATGTTTCAGTAATAACTCGCAGTACGTAATATCAAATCGTAAATTAAACTGATCGCAATTTATTATTTGATATTAATATATTATACAAAAAAAATATAAATCGTAATTGCATAAAATTGTGTTACGAAACTATACACGTTCATTAAAATGAAAAACACCATTACATTTCATACAGCTATAAAGCCGGGCTATAAGGCTCTAACTGCAAATTCGCAATTTTATAGCCGATGCACTCGAATACTGTACTACATAAACATTACAAACATATCATATATATAGTAAACTGGCCTAGTTTAATCGTAGCAAAAATGTAGTTATGATTTTTTACACCTTTTCACATAGACCTATTTATTTTCCGCCGTAAACAAGTCCACACAACCGCTTTCCTAAGATAAACAACCAGACGCCTAAGAGAAACACTACAATCTACCTCTAACTTTTTACTTGCACTTCATCGGCCAAAATATTTTGCTGGTTACAAGTACCTTTAAATTAACTATAATAGCTGCTCTCTTGATTTTTATTTCTTAATGCTGCTACACGTGGACAACATCCAAAATCCTATTTTATTTTTAATTATATAGTTTGCAAAATTAAAATGTACAATGTCAACAGCTACCAAATAGGACAATATTGCAAAAGTATGTACAACTAAAAATGGATAAATACAAAACACGATTAAACTTACCATTACATACACGTAACATTGAGATTTGAAAAAAACCTAAAATAAATGAAAAAGTCTTGAGATTCGAATCTAAAATATTACGGCAGCTTGAAATTTAAGTTATAACTTTAACGAGGCATAGGTTTTGTTTAGTATTCAGCCTCTTTTTTGAAGGTAAAGAAAGCGTGGAAGAGGAATACCGCTGCGTCTATCACAGCAAATACTCCGGATGCTATCAGAAGATCGTATGCTTGTTTGTTCGGGCGAAGGTTGGCGTAGTAGGATCTGTGCCAATCTGAAAAACAATCCCATTTTCATGTTACATTTTAATCTAAATTGTTTTAATATTTTAACTAAAAAATTACACACAGAGATGCTTTCACAAACCCAATATAAAGACTATATACACTCACAAATAAATATACTTTGTAATAAGCGCAAAAACTTACAGTGCAAATTTAAATTAATTATTCCAAGTGTACAATAGAATCGAACGGAAACCATAACACAGATCTCAAAGGAATAGAAGACAAATAGTTTTAATTGTGCAAAGCCAAGCCTTGTACAGCCAAGTGGGTCCAAAGCCCAGAGGCGCAGTGTGCATATTAATTCTGCTTAGACAGGTGCCACATACCATCATAGAAACGGTGCGTTTGCCAGCCATTCATATAGTCAACATCTGCGGGAGCGACAGGGGTTACATTAGGAATGGAAGAATTTAGAAGGATGAAGTGAGAATAATCGTTGCGAAATTATACAGATCTACAAATACCTCCCTGACTACAACATAGAATTATTATATGTACCCATCCCTGATAAATTATTTCATAAAATGTGCTTCTGTATGTCCAGAACTAAGTTTTTGTTTATTTTCCGTATATACCAGTGAACACGACTATCATAAAGCAAGACTGGAAATCTGCCAAATAACCTGGCACATCTCTCGGCTCCTAACTCGGTCATCTCCACCCCATGCTAAATTAGTGACGTCCTTGTACCAACTTTAAAACATTATAATTACTAAATTGTAGCTCTATAACCCACGCATGTACTGAAAGTTGTCCAGTTTTAGCAACGAATTTTTGAATTTCCTGTCTTTACGTGCTTAGACTAGACGAAGAAAGCATTGGACATCAATACTTCAATAGGCAGACCATTAAGCAAATGATAGATAGTACAGCTAGATACAGATAGTAGAACAGATTTATAATATACATACTATGTAAGAATTCAAGAGACCCAATGGTATCATGCATACGGTATGACATGGATGCGTGTAATGGAAGTGCATAAAAAACTGTTACGCACCGTAGAAAATGACAGCAGCGGCGGCCGTGAACATAATGACGCCAAGAACAGAGAAAGCGATGGAGGTCCTCCAGCCTACGGTTTCACCGAAGAGTCTCGCCAGAAGCAGCACGCCAGTGATGATGATGAAGCCTGTAGATGACATGAATTTCGGTTAAATTATAATGCTGCCAATACAATGAATACGGAGCAAACACTTTTGATAAGCGTACCGAACGCTTAGCAACAAATATTTACAGTGTCGGATGGTTTTATATTTGAAAGACGTACGGCTATTGAGTAACAAGTTGTAGTAACATGAAATTGAACAATTCTACCAAGCTATAATTTTCAACTTGATGTTTACATGCCACCCAGTTCAATCGACTGATTTATGAAGTGCAACCTGTAATGCTTCGTACCACAAAATGCATAAAATTATGCGAATAATATTATTCCTTTCATAAATAAGCAATAGTGTGTGCTTTAACAATAACTCGAAATGGAGGAAGTCTATAAATCCTTTACGTTTGACAGTCGGCCGCTTGTCGCTTTCACACACAGAGTGCAATGAAACCAATTTTCCAGCTAATGACGAAGTGAAATTGAATTTAGAATTGAATTTTACTTGCTGCAATGACATTTATTCATATTTTTGTTCATTTATCGTGTTAAAATTTTGTTCTTTCAAAAGGTTATATATAAAAAAAACATTCGATAAACAGCGCACTCCATGTGAAATGAGTGGACCCTATCTCATTACGTATAGTTAGGAGTCAATTTGATTGAAACCACACAATCATGTACGTTATCTAAATCGTGAATTCATGGTTTTCATTGATGCGGTAAATTTATGATTAATTAACAAAAACTCTCATAAAAGCAATTCACGCCTGTTGGAGTGCTCAACTCTTGGCTGACCATGCATCTCAATGCCTACTACCATTATTGGCAAAAAGTGTTTGCTCTTGCGAAGAATTCAAATCACCATTGAAATTCAATGTCCGCTGTACAAATGGCAGTTAAGTGGTTTTACATTGACGCCCGAAACTTGTTCTAAACTATGATGCATTTGCTTCGCTAAGTTTGTCACTACCTACGAGTGTACCTTGACGTCGATCTACATCTATGTACTACAGCTTTATTGCTATTTGATTTACCAAGTTAATTGTCGCCATTTGTCTGAATTTCACGGCGTTAGGCGTTTGACCATGAAGGCAGAGCGGCCACAATCGGCTGCAAATTGGAAGATTAGTACGACCGATACAATCGGGTCATGGTTTGCCCGATTGTGTTAACTCTTGTTAACGAGAGTCGATGAGATCGCAAAAACTTTTAAATGGTTTCTTTTAATATGTTTTGGTTAAAAATGTAATGTTTGAACTGATTCCACCTAAAGTGTCACTCACAAGAAAACACGTGTAAAGGGAATAGGAAAGTTAAACATCAGACTTACTAGAGTAAGCAGAGTAGATGAGAGCGATGTGTCGGTGGTCCGACTGCACCACCTGGGGTGCGTACAGTGCGCCCACCATCAGCCCAATCGCGATTATGGCCAGACACTGAAAATAATAATACACATTGGCATATCTTAAAGCTGTATATCGGAGATTAAAAGGAAACGGTAGAGGGTGGCTTTACCAGACCAGTCTCGTCAAGCCGTTCAAAACATGTGATATAATCACCCAAAACAAAAGAACGCACCTTACTGTCAGACTGCGGTCATCAATCCGTCTTTTTTTAATGATACCAAGTGGTGAAATAAACAAGTCGTGCGCCTGGTGGTAATCAGAACTTTAAATCACAACGATCTGAAGGGCACTACCACTGCGCTCGACATCTTGAAACATAACTCGACAAATCCCATGTACCTGTAATTTCACTAGCACCCTTAACCCTTCTAAACCGGAACGCAGTAACGCTAACATTGTTGCTTGGCGGCAGAAATAGGTAAAGTGGCAGTACTTCCCTGGACGAACTCTTTCACAAGGAGCTCTACTGTTAATTCGTAAGGCAAATTCCCCTGAAAAGAATGAGCAAGAAACTCTAGGTGTTGCTATTTGTAAATATCATTTGAATACATTTATCATTACAATATTTAATTTAAACATCTCAGATCGAGACTACCTGCCAGAACTAAACGGGTCATGCTCACATTACTGTATGGTGGCAGAAATTGGTAAGGTGGCGGTACTTCCCTGAACGAAGCCTTTCAAAAGGTGCTCTACCGTTACTATCTGTCTATCTGCCAACCATACGCTACTGTGGGCTAACCAGCGTCAAAATGGTAACATCCACGGATCATTGCAATAGACTGTTTTTAATACAATCCGAAAAATCTGTCCAGTTTCTTTTTATTTAAAGTTTAATTTTTAAAATCTGAATATGCAAAATTAATGTGTGGAATAAATTTTACAAGTTTACAGATTTCCGGTTTGGCTGTTCTGTAAATTACTAACCTACCTAGATCACTCGCAAAGGCTTTCTTTATAACTAGATTCAATCGAATCGCATCAAACTAGATTCTCATAAAATTTTTATTCATTTTCCTTTCTACTACCTCAAGTCCGAAGCTCACGTACAGGCAAAAAAATTACTAAAAACATTTAAAACAAGCGTTATTTCTGTAAGCTATTGGAGTGAAAGTGTCATTCGTACGTTGTCGCGTTTTCTCCCGTTGAATATTCACCGCAAATATATTTTCCTCTGTCAAGTGTTTTCTTAGTTTCTTAACCGTTATTGCCTAGGTCTTGCTTTTACTGCGTTCCATTCTAAATGTTAGCATTATCTGACAAATGGCTTAATATCATTTGTACGTAACTATAATGTGAAATTATAGGTTTTAAACGCTCTCGCTTTTGTGGTTTGCTTAAGGTTAGCTTAGTTACTTAAACTAGCACTTTCGCTATGCACGTTCTATTTCATTTGCAAATTTTCAACTTGTCTCATCTGTTTTTTTTATTCTTTTCATTTTCGAAATGTCACCAAAATAAATACTCTATTCTTTCTAGAATAGCAGCCTATCGCAATACTATCTAATTCAATAGAAAGATGATTTGAAAAAAATTTAAACGCGCTTGACGCACAAAGTTGACGAATTGTAGACCACCCCAAAGTTGTCATTATATTATGATTGTTCTATCCAATGAAAAGCTTGGAGTACAGTCAAAATAGAATCGATTTTGTATTGGACGACAAGCACTTTTTTAAACTTATGGCCTTGTAGCCAAAGTCCAAAAACAGTCCATGTGATTTTAAAACTAGAACCCTTCGCGACACTAACAAATTTACAAATTCGCACACAATTTGCAATTTTCCATCTACCTACGCGTAAAACGCCCACGAATTACGTACTTGGTAGTTGTTAACAATAGAACAAGCATTGCTTTGTATTGAAGCCCTGGTTAGATAAAAGTGAAGTCATATTAAGCCAAGGCCACAGTGATGACAGGTTCAGGCACCTGTAGTTTTCCCGCGTCCTTGCAATGTAGAAGATAAATTATACTCGTTTCATTGCATCGATTTTGACTTCAACTGCAAATGTTATGCTGTTATTTACGTTATTTCACCTCATTATGTTTTCCCTTTAGTCATCTTTCATTAATGATGATGTAAAATGAGAATAACGGGTGCTGGTAACTAAATTTTGTCACATCCTTGGTCATAAGTAAGCTCTATTGTAGTGTAGCGTTATACTGCCGTGCTTACGTTAGGAAGGATAAGTCGAAATTTCACAGATACAAAAACACAATTAAAAAATCTTACTCTAATTCTGTTTAAAACAAAGTGACAAAACGATCTCAATTTTTTATTTATAATATTCAATTATAGTTCTGTACACAGAACTATTGAGTTTACTAATGAGTTTCAAAAAAAGAACGTCGTATTTTTGATAATTAAAATATCAACTAAAAACTAAAACGCTGCCCGACGTTTTACTGCCTCCCGATTGGTTAAATTGACCTGAAGGTCTTACAAGCCGGCCATAAACCATTATAAAAAAAATTTGGTTAAATATAAAGCGGCATACTTGGCCACTCTTCTGTTTCTCTTTTGTTTTGGAGCGTTTGTTTTCGTTTGCCTTTGTTTGCTTTCCTTTGAGTTTGTTGTCATGGATTGTTAACAAAATATACAATAATATTGGTTGTGTTTCATTATTTTATTAACTCGTAGAAAAAGTATTGTTTGCAATCATTACATAATTAGATCTTAAAATCTGATACCTATTACGGTTCTCGACCTTAAGAACCCTCATACAACGATTGCATAAAATACTATTTCTTAACGACAGAAAAAGTTTAAAAATATTCCACAAATTAGGGTTTTTTCGCTTCAGTAATTTTTGCCTTTCTGGCGAAGATGCTCCAAAGACTATTGTCGTAGGAATATACCCACTAATATAGAAGAGTACTCACTAGCTCGACGGCTCTTAGGCCAGCACACCAGTACTGCTTGATAGCAGCGGCGGCACGGCTGTCAAGATCGGGCGAGGCGCTTTCCTCGCCCTTCTTGTTCTGCGCCTCTGCCTCCCTGTCGCCTGCCGACATGGCCCAGATAACACGAGCTCCGCCCCCGTATTCCGACACCTATTGAAAAAAAAAGTTTAAATTAATATTTACATCACATGTTATACTTTCTTCTTATTATTATTTAAGAGCTAGGTTCTTGTCGGTGAAGTAAACGCCACCAATCTCTGTTCAGCGCCCTAAATTTGATTTCCTAATACGACAGGACATTAACTTTGAACCTTAACTGATATAAATAATAATTAGTCTCGATCGACATCTGCTTCTCTTCCCTTCTATGATGTTCCTAAGAAAATAGCCACTGTCACATCGCACTGTTAATGCAATAGTATTTTAACTCAAAATTTTTTCAGAATCGATGAAAAATGAATTACTCACTTCCCGTGAAATATTATTAACATTTATGTAATTGTGTCAAAGTTTATAGTAGACATCTAAACAAACTCCTGCTTTTTATTTAAAAATAAAAGGAGATATTAATTTCCTATTTTAAGTAAATACTGTTTTGTCCAAAACTAGCGTACAAAAAGTTTATCTCATCTTTAATTGGTTTTTCACGATATTTTAAATCGGTTGTATTGACGTGTAGAGATTTAAGTTTTTTATACACAATAATACTTACCAAAGTAACGGGACGAACAAGTCGTGCGCCTAGTGGTAAGCGACATGCCTGTCCATAACAGTTGCAGTGCCTCTCAGACGTTAAAAATGTTAAAATCACAAAAATCTTAAGGGCACTGCCACTGCGCCCGTAACCCTGAGACATAAATTGACAAGTCTCATGAAAAAAAAACCAAAATTTCATCATCATTTTACGTTCAGTAACAGTACAATTTTGAATTTCACATATTTTGAGTTACAACACATTTTAATAGCATTGCGACATGTTATACAGAGTGACGCAATTACTACAGAAGCCCAGTGTAAATCTGAAAAGTCGATCTAGAAGTCAAGTTTGTGTAAGTAAATTTGCGTGCTATAATAGCGGAACAAAGTGGATTTACTTACGCAAGTGTATCGCGGTGAAGCTCGACTTCGAAACTTTAACATTTTCATTTATTTTTATAAAAATCTTTTCGAAAAAAGAAATCCTCGCAAACTCTTTTAAAAGAAAGATTGCGCTGATTTTTTCTGTCGTGGTGCAGCTCAACCTTTTACATGGACTATATGAAGAAGGACTCTTAAATACTAGGCTTTTCATTTATTTTATTGAAAATATTTTCGAAAAAAGAAGCCCTCGCAAACTCTTTTAATAGAAATATTGCTTTGACTTTTTCTGTCACGGTGGTGCTCGACCTTTTACACGGACCATATTGAAGAAGGACTCTTAAATACTAGGCTTTTATTTTTGTTTTATTGAAAATATTTTCCGAAAAAAGAAGTCCTCGCAAACTCTTTTAAAAGAAACATTGCTCTGATTTTTTCCAATTATATTTTGTAATACCATTATGAGATGCAATAAATCTAGAAATAATTGCATACTATACTACATAACATTTTACTGCGCTTTACAGAAACGTGCTTATTACCTGATACCAGTAGAATTTTATGCTTGTTAGAAATTTTCTTGAAAAAACATCATTATTCGATATTACTTGTACTAATGCATGACTGCCGTTAGACAATACGAGCGGGTTACGATCGATATAGTATTTTTTTTTTGTTTAGTTTAGTTATATAGAATCCGGGCATTTTTGTAACAAAAGGTTTGTTTGTAAAAACAAATATACGCGATTTAAATCCAGATAAATAGTTTCATTTCCTATGTGTAACAATCGCGAAAACCTAAGAACTCGATATTAATTTTTGTGACAAAAAGTATTCCTATGTCCTTTTCCTAGGTCCCATCAATGTCTATACCAAAATTAATCAAAAATGGTTCAGCGGCTTAGGCGTGACAACATAACAAAGTTACTTTTGCATTTATAATATTAGTTTGGATTTACCATGAACAAAGGCTCATGTTCATCATCATCACGATGTTTTCCTTCACGGTTTCCGTGAAACCTGCACGTCGAAGAAGATTCACAACCCTCGAAACACGTATGAAGTCCTCAATACTAACGGGCTAAACTATCGCCTGGGAAGAGACCTATGCCCAGCAGTGGGACGTATAAATTAGTTGACGACATAAGCAATGCCGAGTGGATATTAAAATTTTCATTCCTTGACTAACTCGTCATAGCGATAAGCTGTTATCAATTCCTGTTGAAATGTCTCATGAAGATTAAAGAAAATATAATTAAAGTATATTCGCCGCAATTCCTGTACTGCCGTCCACTAAGTAAACAAGTAAAGAAAGAGCACAAAATTCTCTTTTAAAACAGTTAAAATTAGTTAACGTAAGTAAGTTAAAAAGTATCGGAACTTACCCTAACGATGCAAAGCTGAAACATTATTAAACGATTTAAATATTCTAAAACTGGGTTATGATTTTCCATGATATCTCAAAAAAATATTTTGTCACTTAACCGGTTTTAGTTAGTGGACGGCAGTATATTGGTACTTATATCATCATTAATTAAGTCATTTAAATATTCGAGTAAATGTTTTAATACTTAAAGACACCATACTAGAATACTTAAATAATAAAAAAATTAGGTAGTGATGACTTCAGTTACCCGAGAATGGCCGCAATTATTGTTTTCGTTCAGATTTTGAACGTTAGTGTCCCAATCAATGTTTTCTAATAAAATTAAATGTGGTATGATTAATCACGTCAATGTAAATATACAATTGACCCAAAAAAATGGTTGAGCTAAATTATTTATTAAAAACACTAAAATAAGTGATGTACTTAATAAATTAAAACATAATAGATTATTGCAATACCACTCAGAGCTTTCAATTTCAAAGACCCTTGTGCCTGTAATTTCACCAGCAACCTTAACCCTTCAAAACCGGAATGCAGTAATGCTCTAAAGGTCGACGTTTATATGACTATGACTTACATGTTTAGTTATAAGTATTCTGAGTGTTATAAAATACATAATTTTGAACATTACTGCAGAAATAGGTAAGTATAAGTTTAATAAAATTAAATGTAAGTAATGTAAAAAGTTACAAATTTTCTTATAGAGCTTCTATTGAGAACTAAAATTAAATCAGCTGGCATAAACTCTTAGACCCCTCTCTGTGTCTATTATCTTCTGAAATATCCACCTTTTGTCTATATGCTAGAAATTTGAAGAAATTTAAACTTATTACGTTAGAAATAAATAACATTAAATATGGAATTTGTACTTAATACAGGTAAATATCAACTAGAACCGGTTGTATCTCGCACGATCTCACGTAAGCGTGTAATTATGATCTAGCTCGATAGATCATGCATAGATAGACCTTGAAATCTGATACAGATATTCTCTAGTTTTCCGATTTAAGAAATCATTAGAAATCACTATTGATTGTAGCTTAATAATCGTCGCTTTACTTTTCACTGCTTTTCGTACATAACTACCTTCTCATATTTTTTTCAGGTCTATATTGTGTAAGTAATGACAATAGTAAATTCATAAGTTGTAAAAAGACATTTTCTTTTACGATATCAAGTGACGGGACGAACAAAGCGTGCTACCGGTGGTAAATGACACGCCTGTCCACAGCAGTTCCAGTGTCACTCAGAGGTTTAAATAACCAAGATCTAGGCACACTGTCACTGGGCCCTTCACCCAAGACGTAAGTTAATTAGTCCTGTAATTTCACCAGCACAAAGCTGACATTAATGCTTGGCGGCAGAAATAGGTAAGGTGGCAGTACTACCCTGGACGAACTCTTTCACAAGGAGCTCTACTACTACTAGTCATATTATAGAAATAGTCGTGGCAATGTAAAAATTCGTTCATAAATTAATACCTTGCCGTATTTTACTTTTCTCGAGATACTTTTACGTGTAATAACTGTATGAATTGCAATTTAGAACTTTCTACTAACTCCAATTACTGCAAAGGAATTGACTTTTTTTTCCTATAATCACCGAGTGATAGTTTTTGCCAGTATTCGCGCAGAAAGTCCATTTATTCGAATACTATTTCCGTATTCCCATTCTCTCGAATCATCAATTTATTGGCGACGTCGCCACTCTATCTGCCTTTTACTTTTAAGACATCTTTCCTCTTTCTACTTACAAATATAACCATGACATAACGTTGTATTATTTATAAGAGTATTGCTTCTAATATCATTGCATTAATCGTAAAACGCCGTACCTATTCAATATTACCGTATTCAAAAAGGTTTTTGGTTTAACAGTATTGGTTTCTGTTTAATTCAGTAGCAAGTATGTACAAAATAGTAGCTATAGACACCCCTGAAACTTGCTTTTGTGGCTGTCATATTACATGCTGCCTATTTACCTACATAGCTACGTAGTGGTAATTACATAACATGTACACATTTCTAGGTTCATTGTCATCAATTTTGAAATATAATATTCCCTTTTTGTCTTCAAATAAAGAGAAACCTGGAACACATTTCCGTAATCCACCAAAACAGACAAAAGTAAAGTATATTCGTGATATTATATTAGAACCAATTAAAAAATGATATTGATAACCCAAAGACAAAAATTGTGTTACGTGGAATTATCGAAGCCGACGTTAAATTTTTCTTACTAACTATATCTTCTTTGATTAATTTGTGGCGTGTTAACTTTTACGTGTTTTTGTTGCACTAAAATTTTTCATACTCACGCCTTAGGCAGAGCTTTAAGTGACACAGTGCAACTAAAGCCACATTTGGCAAATGTTTGGTTTAATATCGTATACACTCTTGTGTAACGTAGTGCACCATAGTGACAGGTTGCCAGCCTGTCGCCTACGTAGGACACTATTAAACCCAATTCCTCAGTCGACTTTTACAACTTGCGCGGGATGATAAGCAGTTCATTCCTTCTATGTTTTTCTTTTGGTTCCAGATCAGCATGGAACTGCTAACTAAAATTTTTCATCTCAAAAAATATACAGTGGAAATACCACTAACAAGTATCGGGCTTGTTCCGAAGCCACAACAATCCGCGCAATCCGTGCGTGTTTACAAAGAAAGGTGGTTTCATATAGACGCATACATAAATCATAACAACGTGCCAATCAACCGAGTGGAACGCACGCATCTGCACTTTCCAATAGCTCGAGTGTTTGGAGTCACCCTAAAGTAGTTATGTTAGTAGTTGAATTCGTTTCCCAGATATCACATTGCCGTTTTCCGAATTACCGAAGATACTGGAAGACGCTGTAAAAGCAGCCTGGTTAACAGAATATTCTTCGAATTAGGCTTACGATTGTAGTGGAACAGAAATATACATTATAACTATTGACTGTTTCAAACCACATAATAATGGCAACAAAGGTGTCTCTTATCTGAAGCACTATTATGACACAAACGTTTACATTATTCTATATTATGAAACTGCTAATTTATTTTATGTAGTTCAAACAAAGCAATACTTACATTCTTTCGTAAATATTTATTATAGAAAAGAAGCAGAATTTTAATCACATTAACAACCTATCGGTGCAGTTTCTCGATTGAGCGGTTGACTTTTCAAACCCTACGGCGGAATGTACCTAACTTTAATTTCTAAGTTACGTACTAAGGGTGACGAAAAACCAACGTGATGAAACCTGCATATCGAAGAAAGTTCACAACCCTTGGAGAACGTGTGTAGTCTTGATGTTAATGATGATGAACAACTAAACTGCATAAGCGAGGTCTGGTTTAGGTAAATGAATTAAGTTGGAGCCACTCGGTTGAGGTGACTAAAATTCTGGCAGAGTTCTTATGTCACCTCTACGCTAACGTGTTGGGTGAAATGACTGCCAGTCATGGTCATTCGGTCCGTTATTTGTTATTTGTATGATTAACTAAATTAATTCATGGTATATATTAGGAATTATATATTGACATATTAGGGTATCAGTACGAATTTGGGTTGCTAGTACTATATTTAAATTTTTTATAATATATATTGTATTAGGAAATGAAACTATTTTTCCGGATTGTCACGGTTGTCAACCGTGACCATGGGACCTGTAAAGGGCCCGAAACGTCGGTTTGTTTGAAAAAACAAATATACGCCATTTAAATCCGGAAAAATAGTTTCATTTATAATATCATATTATAATATAATTTATTTACGGAATAGCAGGAATCGTACTAATTCGTAATCTTCAAAAGTGATCGCTTTTATACATGTAGGTTCCATTAATTTATAAGCACTTAAAAAAAAATTAACCTTTAAAGTGAATTTATAAATAGAACGTTGAAAAATCAAATGGCCTCTGCCTGAATAGAAACAATCGTAATTCTACATGTCGGGTCCTACAGCAGCGTATATACATGCAGATAAATATAAAAAATCCCTTGATAATCGACCATTCTGTGGTGTTTTGTCGAAGATAATCAATCAAAGTGCACTACATGTTATACTCATAGTGTTAGGATAATGTTTTTCGGGAAAAAAATTAAAAAAAACTATTTTATTTTCCGAAAAGTATTATTTTCTACATGGATATTTTTCTGTGACCTAACACTGTACATATTTATAAGTCGTACGTAAAGATAAGTCTTACAACGACTTCTTCTGTACCGATATATGTATTTGTTTATTATGTGTTCTACTTTAGTATAGCTTTTCTATACTATTCATCATCATCAACCCGTCACACGTCCTCTCTAAGGATAGAATTTAGGCCATGGTCCGCCGCGCTAGGACTTAGGTACACGCTTTCCAGTCTTCTTCTCATCGTGTCGATAATACTTTTAATTTAGAACTATTTTGACCCTGAATAGTACGTTGCTACTTTGACTACGCTGTCCGTGGCTGCGTAGAGATCTTCCCTCTTACAGGTATTGGGACTCATAGGGCACAACAGCAAGTGCTGCATGGACTGCGTTGGGGCACCGCAGTCACATTGGGTTTGACTAGTATCCTTGAAACCCCATTTACATATCGTGTCTCTGCAGCGTCCTACCTGAGTGCGAAGGCGAGTTAAGGACTTTCACACGGGCCACCGCAGGTCGCAACCAGGTGATAGTTGCTCTTGAGGTACGATGAAACCAGGTGGTGGGGGGTTTTTCCGTTTCCACAATGCACACCTAGTGACATTTGGATGGTCACTCGTAGCCTTTGTGGTGCGTAGGAAACTTTTACGGCTTTTGAGGCGAGCTCGGGAAATTTGGTGCCCATATAAAGGGTGTCGACTGTCACTCTCTTGTTTGTACTTCTTCGCGGAGCATACTACATCCCGACGCACGTATGGTGGTGCAATACCTGCTAGACGATATACCATATTGAGGGGAGTTGGCTTGAGACAGCCGGTGACGCTTTCCAGTGGTTGTAAACCTTCTTCGACGCGTTGTTTGATCACGATATTTTTCTTCGCCGTAAGAAATATTCTAAACTAAATGTTCATGAATGTACGTACCTTAGAAATTAAAGCCATAGGTACATTCCACCACGGATTCCGGCAACCTCTCGATCGAGAAGCAATCGTTCTCCTACTGCGATAACGTGATCGTTAAATCTCTTGCAAACGAATTAAGTTACATTGTGTACATTACATTGTGTACCAGTGACACCAGCGGCAAAGTATCTGTATAATATGATTGCCTGGGCTTCCTTAAAAAATATGTTCTCCAATGTTTTTATTAAACATTCTACAAAACATATTGTATTGCAACGTTTACCGCGTACTTTCAGGTTACCTTTTTCGATGCTTTCGTAGCTTACTACCATCTTTCGCAAATATGCAAAAGGAAATTGATTAATTTAAAAAAAAGCACGGAAATAAACAGACAAATAATAACATTTGATTGACCTACAGTCGTAATATTTTATTTTTAACCGACTTTAAAAAAAGGAGGAGGTTCTCAATTCGTCTGTATTTTTTTTGTATGACATACATATGTTACGCGTTTGTGAACTGAATCGAAATAGGGAACTCCCTGTGCCCCAGAACACCCAGTGGTGTGTTTGGTTCTGGTGAACCAATTTAGAAAAGGTCATTTCCCAAATTGGTCCTACCGGGAATCGAATCCGCATCCAGCCCCACAACGTAAACCGTTAGGCCACTGAAGTCATCATATAATTACCTGATGAATTGTAGTTGTTAATAAAAAGAATTCCTACCATTTACACTTCTTTTTTCTAATGACAACCCTATCGATTCGTGGGTTAACGATTAATATTTATTGCGTTTTCACTACATAATCGATTTATTTATTTTTTTTTGTTCTTGTTCACGAGCACACTATGCTGTGCTGCTAACTTATGCATCATGTTCATGACAATACACATTATGCGGTTTAATGCATTTTGTGCGTCATGCAAAGGAAGGAGTACGGCTGTATTAATATTCTTTTCGAAGATTAGCGCAATCTCTATGCGTACAATTATTATTTTAATTTCTTGTCGCTAATTGCATAAAGCTAAAAATTCCAACAAATTGTTTAAAAAAATCAAAAAGCGTCGTTACACTGGTATACTTAATTTTTTTTTAATTTAATACTGAAATTGTGCTTTTACACGCACTAATAAAGTACTAATCAATTTTAACTGATTCACAGTGAATAATTAGCAAAAAAATTATTAGATATAAATAAAAAATATTTACTAATTATATTTATTTATAGAAGAAATAATACCCTTCATAAATAGCGTACATACTAAATTATTTGCAATTATTAATTTTAACACACAAATTTATTAAAAACATTACATAAAATCTTACCAAATGTGAACTTTTTCTATCTCCTTGCGGAGAAAAACACTGGCCAGTAACACAGTTCCTTTAGTCACTGCACTTCGAAATTCTGAAATTGAAATTCCGCGTGCGGAGTAGCGTTTACGAAGATCGCTACGGAGGCGAGTGCTTTCAACGTACGGCGCGAAGCGACTACCGCCGAACCGCGAACTCCGCTCCTCTATGCTTCATTAGGAGGAAACTAAAGAACTTTGTTAAATGTAACATTTTCCCCTCATTTACTTTGCTCATCACAACGCGGGGGAGGGTGGGAAGTCCTTTCAACTTGGTTGCATTATAGAAGTACCGCAGAGCTGACACCGTAGTACTTATGCGTAGCACGAGTAAACAGCTTTCATTCATTTTGAATCGCGGTCGAAATTCCATGGTACTCCATGGGAAGATAGGCACGAGCGGCCTGTCAACTAATTCTTCTGCCATTCTTCGGTTAGATAACGGCTATTTAATGATGGCTTTTTGCTTTTTTTTTACATCAAATACAGTGGCTCTACTAAAAAGTTATATACGTTATACTACACTTACTGTAAGTAATGTAAGTAACATAATTTGTAAAATTTTCTGTGTTCCAAATAATTATGAAACATAATAATGAACTCGCTCGCACTAGCTTTTAACAGCAGATCTACGTTATGTTGTGCACATACAAGTTCTATTTTGGAGCCCTTCAAGCACTCTGATTGATTCATTTGGTTTCAATCTTCCCTTATCGCCTATCAACGTGTATTATGAAAGACTATTCGACATAAATAATTTTGAAAACTCACGCTTACATAATGAAAGAAGAGGGGAAGAGATGCGGAATGCGGGGAGAAAATTTTTATATGAAGATTATATTAGTTCTCTTTTCTACCGTAAGCACAAATACATTGGCGAGTGTGTATTATTGATTTAATATAACGGTTGCAAAAGTTTTAAATTCAAATAATAGAATGGAGTAGAGTGTTTTGTTTCAGTTTTATCGTCTACACGTGTATTCAGCTGTTTCGGAAATATAACATTTAGAATTTTTGTTACAAACTTAAAACACCGCTGTGCGGTTTCTTTATAGCCTGTGCTTGTACAAATTTGCATAGGAACCTAGGCGTAGGAGCTTGACTTATAAATGTAGAGTAGCATAAATTTTCCAACGTTGCATTGAATTTTCATCACTGTACCCTATGTTTTAGTTAGAATAGGTGATAATTAATGACGTGCGTTTACTAGAACGTTCAATATCATTAAACAGCAATTATTTTCTTATTAAGAACGCATTTCTTTGTGTTACTGAAGACAAGCCGTTAACGCCTTTCTAGAGCTTACTGTATTAACGTTAATTAGTAGGTGTATCGTAAAGTAGGACACATTTTAATATGCACAAGTGAACTTTAAAACATTTTACTCTCTCTTTCTCTCTGTCTTCCTCTCTCACTCTTTGAATCAACACTTTATAAAGTACACTTACGTTTACTTAAATAATTCAAACGATATTTGTATTCACAAAAATAGAAATGTTAGTATATAAAGTACTCACATTTTTTAAATGTATTTATTGAGCATTAGCGACATAGCCATCAGCGTAAAAAGGTAATATAAATAATTCAGAAACTGATAACGTAATATACTTAAATTAAAAATTTCTTTGTGTAATAAAAACTGTAACCACAAAAACCCGCCACTTTTTTGTTATACACGAAGGGAAAAGAATACTGACCGAAACTATTTTTTGACGTAATAAACACACCTATCTACATACACCTACAATAATAATAATAATTTATTTATTGACCATGGGGCTAGAGCCATCAGCTTAAAAAAACAAATAATTAAGAAACTCGAAATATAATGCTCTCAAACTACAAATTAATTCGTATAAAAACTGTAACCTTAAGTACTTACAATTCGCGCCTTATTTCGTAAAATAACCATGTGACAGCATTGGGCGTACGATTCGTCGGCATTACGCGCCAAAAACGCTTCAGTTTTTTTTTCATATCCTTTAGAGATGAATTAGGTATTTTTTAAATAGGCCGCTATTTTCAAAACGCATGGCGTAAAAAAGAAGCGTTGTTGTGAATTTGTGAAATGTTACAATTTTCGTTCGAGTTAAAGTAAGTAAACAAGTAGGTAGTAATTGTAGGTGTTTGCTGATGACTCTAGTCAATTTCCAAGTACATTGCACGATGTGATGTGAAATGATGTTATCATTACAATAATTTATTTTAACTTTGCGCAAAAAGTACAATTATAGTACTCATATTGAAATACTTTGAAAGCTTACTTTCACTAATCTTGTGGAAAGCTGTATATTACTTTTTTAATGATACTCAGTAAAATAATAATTAATGCTATTAAAAGAATTAACTTTCTTCAACTTAGGTATTGTTTTTATTACCCGGAGAGAGAGCTAGAGTTTCTTGTTGTTTGTATTTATTTTGCTTCCTATCGTAAAAAGTCAATCGGTTCATACAAACTAGATAAACCAAATCGTGAAATACTCAATAGTCTAAGAAGAATTTCCTAAGAGAATAATTGTACCTACCATTGTTGGACCTGAAAATTAAAACACTAAAATAGTCCAACACTGTTACACGACAGCACTATATCTGAAACTTGAACAGTACTAAAGACGTCGATAACTGATCGCTTCCAAGGTCCGCTCGTGCGTAAAGGCCATAAAGGCCATCCTATTCAACTTTTTGTCCCTAGCCAATATACCTACCACTCCAAGGCAAATGTCTTACAATGGATTTTCAATGCAATTTTTCTATACTTTTTTACCATGCATAATGCTATATTGTTTTGTATTACAAACTTGTCGGTTCCCAGTATCACAAAATTAAAATACGACGAAATGCACACATCAAAACTTCGTTAATTGTCATAAAGATGAATATATTTTTAATAACATGTGTGACAACGCCACGCATTAAAAAAAACCATAATTTATTTTTAAAATACTGGATTTCCATGCATCGTGAGGGGAATACGAAGAAGAAGGGCTTATTATAATTGCAATTTTAAAAGTGCATTGTATTTTATTTTTATTACTTTTATTTTATTGTTTTTGTATTCTAATATGTTAATATGGGTATCTGTCTGTGAATAAATAAATACTATTTATTAATGTGCTTCTCTGTCGTGCTTTAACGGTTATTTTGAAATAAATAGATTCAGGAGCAACGTTAAATATCAGTTAATATTGCAAAATAAAGTAGGTACTTTCTTGGAATTGGTACTACGTGTATGCATTGTCCGCTAAACTTTCTCGATGTATAACCAACTACTCCTCGTTAGAAGAAAAGAAGAAAACATTTTTCCATCGTTTGCAATAAATCGCTTCAATCATCACAATTCAGCGTTATCCAAGCCAGTGCAATGGCTGCTGCGGCGAGTAAATCGGCCATGGCTTATTATGTAGCTATTCGAAAATTGAAAAGCCACTTTCTAGCGTTTTCCGGTCTACAAGTCTCGCGCGCATTGCTGCATATGAGCGCGCACGCATCACAACGCGAACGGACGTTGAAATTGCGAATTTGTGATTTGGAAATTTTCCTTAAATATTTTTGATCTTTTAAAGGCTCAACCTGTAGGAATTATTTGAGTGAGAACGCTTCGTCGTCGACCTCATCCTTAAGCGAGATGGAAGTTAAATGCGCACTCTTATTTTTAAAAAAATAGTTCTGATTTTGTGCCTTTTTGGAAATACGTAATTTTTTTATTTAAAAGCTGCAAGCACGAAGCGTTCTAAATTGTTTCGTTTGTTTTTTTTGCTTCAAAATGTCATTCAGGTTTTAATCATAATTACAATAATATTTTTTTTATTTCGGACCAATTTTCCATAATAGTTCGTTAGTAAAATTTAAAATTATGTTAGTACCTTTTTAAATTTTTTTAATCTCTCTATGTTTGACCACCAAGATATTCAATAATTTTTGTGAAATGACTCCACTGGTTTGTAATAATTATTAACACAACGATCAAACACTTAGAAAAAATTCCGTCGATCCGGCCAGATTGGAGCATACCGTGACAGACGCTTAGTTGGCATAGCGTCTGACACTGTTTGCTAGAAGACGTTAGTTCGAATCCAGCCGGATCGAAATAATTTTTCTAAGTGTTCCATTTTTATATTAATATGTTAGTACCTTTTAAACTATCCTAGTATTTTAACCTAATTCAAATGTTTTCGGAAGCCATTGGTATGCGACTACTTCACTAGTTCTATTATACGCTTCTATTGACAGAACTACTGGTATTTTCTTCCCATTTGTTCTGTTAATAAATAGACAATTCTCTTCAAAAAACTACTTAGGATTTTTCTCTTCCACTAGTTCTGTGAATGACTAAGTTATCAGTCAGTAGTTTTGTACCTCTAAATGTTTCTTGATCCAATCCGTTCCGATAGGTCACTTTTAGTTAAGCGTATGTAAGTAAATAGAAAATGAGTGCTAGTTTCATTCTCTTAAAACTTTTGACTGTAAAATGAACATTTCAGTTACTTACAAATCACTTTATTTTGAATTGAACTATGAAATGAAATATTTATGAACCATGATATTCACAGCTCAAAACGGCCTTTGGACTAACACTTGAAATTGAGTAGAAAATAACTTTAGAAAAGAAGTAAATAATATAGTTAAGACAATTCTGATTTATTTTAATTTACTTCTGCCTAAATACATTACTTAATAATAAAGATGTTATGACTAAGGCACAATTAGTAACGGACCCCGCACTAAGCTCTGGGCTTGAATCGCGGGATCTAAACATGGAAAACAACTTGATTTCTAAGCATGTGTGTGGTTATGTCTTACTAGGTTTTATATTTTAGTTTCAGGAAATTTTATGAGCAATAGTTAATTATACCTAGTTATTTTCCTGTACTATAATGAAATATCGTCATAATAAATTTCATTCTAATTAATTATTCTCGATTTTACTGCAACTAAAATATATGTCACGTAAACAATGACTAATTTGAGTTTCAGGATTTTATTACTCATTATTCATAACAAATCATAATAATTCATAAATTGATATCAAAATGTTCGGTGACTATGTTTGGTCTTTGTATTATTAATCAATTTTCCGTAACAATTATTAGACGCTTATATCTAAATGTTCCTTAGAACTTAAGTTTTTTTAGTGATTTTCTTATATGGATAATTGTCCAATCTATTTTAATGCTATCAATCTGTTGTTCCCGTTTAATTTTTGTCAGTTTAATTGAATTAACGATGAATAGCGTAAATTAGAAAAAAACGCTGTATTTACCATTTACGTAGGTACTCAATTTATGATGAATATACTTTGGATGCACTCCTTTCGCATATCTCAAATTTCTATCCTAATTTTTACTGGAGGAAATTGCTACATAACAATAAGGCCGCCTATAGCACATCAATTTACTATTTTTATATTTAAGTTACTATTTTCTATTGTGACTGCAATTTTATATGCAACAAAGAATATTTCATACATTCATTCATTCAATTTAAAGGTTTACCTTTTTTTGTTCAAGTATTTTCTCGGTAACGTCCTAAATTTATCAATTTGTTTTTTCAACCAAGGTTAATTTTTTATTTATCCTTCTTCAGAGGTTTTCAGTTGGCAATACTAGGACCGTCTCTCCTAGAGTCGCATTTATAAAGATTAGTGAGCTTAAAAAGGACGCTAATCTTTTACAGATAATATTGCATAAATCATAAGAAGTATTTTTTGTTAACCTTGAATAAATATGAATTTTCTAAAGTGGTTATTATACTTATTTTTTTAACCGACTTTAAGGAAAGGAGGAGGTTCTCAATTCGACCGTATGTTTTTTTTTTGGTATGTATGTTACGCGATAACTCTGGCCTTTGTGAACAGATTTTGATGATTCTTTTTTGTTTTTAGAATGAGGTGCCTCAGTAGTGATCCCATTTAAATTTGAAGAAAATATTCCAACTCTAAGGGCGCATTCAAATTAGCCGCTGTTAGACGCGCTGCAACCGCGCGGCGGCCGCGAGACCATCGCGCTGCTGAAGTGCGACCAAATTTTTTTTTTATCTTTCAACTCAGTTACACGATGGATTCTGACGAAGAAACATTACTTTTACCTAGTTCTTGGGGCACATACTTCACATATAGGTATTAGAAATGACTCACCTGCTATATTTTTTTCAGTTGTAGTTTTAGTTTCAATATTGTCATTAAATTTTAGACATAACATTTTCCCATTCCTTTTTTTTCCAGTCGATTAGAATAACTGGTGGAACTGGTATCCCATGTTGCAGGGTGTTGCTTTGCGTTCTCTATAAATCCTAAAGTTCCATTTTCGTCCATCGTAGGTAATTTGAAAAATTAACATGTACACCTCACTAACCGTGACTGTAACCGAGCGTGACTGCCGCGCGACAATCACGCGGCCGCCGCGCGACAATCACGCGGCCGCCGCGCGGTTGCAGCGCTTCTAGAAATTGTATGAAAAGTGACAATCGCGCGGCCGTCGCGCGGCCTCCGCGCGGCTGCAGCGCTGCTGCAGCGCGGCTAACAGCGGCTAATTTGAACGCGCCCTAAGGGTGGTAAACTAGGGGATGAATCCGGTTTCGCGCACTTTCCGGTAACCGATTTCAATTCAAAACTTGACAAATAGATGTAATTTTTGTGGTCGGTTTTTTTAGTATTATTAACTTTTGTATAATTGGATGCTAATAACGTGTCAACCAACTCATGTTGCTTGTTAGTAGTTTTGCGAAAATGGCAGTTTAATGTTTTTTAGTTTTTTAAGCTGAGTCATCATTGATATAAAATTTCAAGACAACACGATTCAACCAGGACATTATTAATTGACGCACTACATTTTTGCGGTTCATTGTGTCACTTATGGTGACCATATACCTTCGCGCTGACCTCCACATTGGCCGTGGATGCGTGTGCGCGGCGCCCAAGGCTGTACTTGTTTTATTATCTGTCTCGACTATTGCGGAAATGTACCTATTATTGTGGCAAAAAAACCAAGTAAGATTTTTTTTCTTCAATTATTAACTACTCATTAAATTCTGATGTACTTGGGTGTGACATTCAAATGTCAAATTACAATTTTTGGTATTCTGCTCAAGCTTAGTTTACTGTTAAGAAAATTCACGATTATTTGAATCAAAGTCCAATAATCTTTCTTAGATTTTCGCAATTGTTAAACACAGGAAATGAAATTATATATTCTCTGATCTAAATTGTGTATATTTGTTTTTTAAGCAAGTTGTCGGCGGACAGTCAATCGTGGCCATGGGACCGAAAATTCGAGTTTGTGATAGGTTACCATAGACAGACTGACCGATGTATTGCTTGATTAGCAATTAAGTTTATATCTTATTTTAAATTGTATTATTTTTATCATTTATATTCTGGAGACCGAACAATAAACATGTCTCTTTAAATCAACGTATTTCACTCTATCATCTACGTCCATCCTTTTTTAATAATATGAGAACATTTATTATTTACATTTGGTTTCGAACATCATAGGTCGCGATAACCTGCAAGAGCTAAACGGGTCACTACTGCGGAATAATCCCCAGGTCTTTGTCTTCCGCAGAGTGACGTCAATGTCTGAGCATGGCTTAGGAAAATTATAGTCCTATAATATTATGTTATTGGTAGAAAACTGTCAGGACAATGACCCTTTTCCTTTCAGGGTGATGATATAATTTCTTGCAATAGATATCCCATTACTGTTCTTTATTATATCATACACCAACTTCGTGTTAGAAAAAATAGAAACGACTTATATTTCGTTATGAATGTAGAGATTCGAATATACTTTATTCGTGAAAATTGGGGACTATTCAAAGTTGTAATAATAGGTGTTTATTAGACGATAATCTCAGTACAGAGTACTAGAAAAATCGATTTCAAAAGTTCGTGAAGTTACATCTACCAAGCCAAGTCTTATTGGATTCGGTTACCGGAAATTGCGCGAAACCGTATTCGTCCCCTAGTTTACCACCTTTAGAGGTGGCACATTTTCTTAAAATTTAAATGGGACCAATAATAAGGTAACCTCTTTCCAACAAAAATAGAATCATCAAAATCGGTTCACAAATGCCGAAGTTATCGCGTAACATACATATAAAAACAACAAAAACTGTCGAATTGAGAACCTCCTTTTTTGAAGTCGGTTGATAAAAGGAATAGAGCATGTCAAACTTGTCATTAAATTCAATGCTATGCCGCCTAAAATAAAAACGATCCGAACTTCAAAGTATGAAAATTTATGTACTCTTCAATGTGCATCGTCGGTCACATTATCGCTTAACATCAGGCCACATTGGGGCTAAGTGTGTGTCTATTTACACACTAACATTTAATCTCAATTCCTCCATAAGAAGTTTATTATAAAAGCAAAAAAGTAAAACCAAAAGATATCCGTTAAAATAATACCGGACTCGCAACGGCTCAGTCGGCAAACAATGCACCATTACATTAGTCGCGTTACAAACAAGCATTGTTCTTGACGACGACACTGAGAATATGCCCTTAGTGCAGTGTAAGCTTCATGATGCAGTAATTCAACATTTAGTAGCAGAGGAGCTCTTTGTGAAAGTGTTCGTCCAAGGAAATACTGCCACCTTACAAATTTCTGGGCGCACGACTTGTCCCGTCACTTGATGTCATAAAAAATCAAGATAGTATACACGTAAATAGTAGCAGTGGTTGTTGTTGTAATTTTTAATTTTTTTTATAGTACTAAATATCGAGACGAACAAGTCGTGCGCCTGGTGGCAAGCGACATGCCTGTCCGTAACAGTTGCTGTGCCACTCAGAGCTTTAAATCTGAGGCGCAAAGATCTGAGGCGCACTGTCACTGCGCCCGACACCCTGAGACATAAGTTGACAAGTCCCATGTGCCTGTAATTTCAACGGCACCCTTACCCTTCAAAACCGGAACACAGTAATGCTAACATTACTGCTTGACGACAGAAATAGGTACGGTGGCAGTACTTCTGTGGACGAAATCTTTCACAAGGAGCTGTACTGCTACTAAATTTACTTAAATAATAGAATAGAATACGCATATTTACCAGAATACAGTTTATACAGATCTCGAGTAAAATTACGTATATTGTATTCAGCCAGCACGCAGGTGTGCAAATGTTAATGGTATTTCACATTTGTCTCTACGATTACAAATCAATTTGCATTTCCAAATAATACTAATTGGTATTTGTAACTTCTAAATCTTCTTTGTTACTTTAAAAGCAATGTAGCCATTTTGTCAATTGTCATTTAAAAGTAAGTCCTTGTTGTGATTTAATTACGTTAGATAAATTATTTTTAAAAATCTATAAATATATTGAAGCAGTTATTCTTATAAACGAGGTTGCGTCAGTTGTTCAAAACAGTAACAGTAAATATCGATGATTTCTCAAACACATCTACACAGCATGAAAAAATCTGAGCATCGCACGACGCCAACAAATAAAATACCGCGGCCTAATGCTGTCACATGGTTATTGTAACCAATAGAAAGCTCGGTGCAATAATTCACAATAAAATATAGCATATTCTAAATACAAACTGTACACTTAAATAAAAAAGGAACTATTCTTGAAAAGCAGCATATTATGTATTAAGTTTTAAACTCAACACTATAATTACGAATAGAGCGGTCCAAAGATCAAAGCGTCATTTTGTACTATTGTTATTGTAAAAGTACGATACCCATTATTATTTTATATTGCATACGTATTAAATGATATCCTTTCAAAGATATGAAGGTTTGAGAACCTATAGTCACTTTATAAAAGTACAAAATTGGTGGATCACTGTTGTTTGTCAAGTTTTCCTCAACAATATATTTAGCTCCGCTGATTTAACTTAATATTTCATTTGTATGCAAGCCGTTTAAGCTGAAATGTTCATGCCGCGACAGAGTCTTTTTTTGTAAAGTAATCGAAAACATGGTGTTTTGACTAAGTAAAGTTTGGGGAATTTTGGCGTTTGAAACTGTATCATATTTAATAAAAAAACTCTTGATGGTTATTGGAAATTGAACTAGTTTTTCGGCTCTAAATCGCGTACATTTGTTTTTTCAAACAAACTAACGTCCTTTACAGGTTAAAAACGATAGCAGGTGAGCAGTGGAAAAAAAGCTAGGCAGGAAGGAGGAAAATTCATATTTTTGGAAAATTAATAATGATATAATGTAAAAACGTTGGCAAGCTCACAATGCACCGAAAACAATCAGTCAAAAACTCGTCAAAATAAGAAAAATAAATACATTAAAAAAATAATTTTTAAAATCGGTCGACAATTGACGGAGTAATTTGAAAACATACATGCGCGCCGAACGTATAACCCCTCCTTTTTTTCGGGATCGGTTAAGTTTAAAAAAAGGCTGTTAAATCAGGTGTAACCACGGGACCTGTAAAGAACCCAAAACGTTGGTTTCTTAGAAAAAAACAAATATACACAATTTAGATCCGAAAAATAGTTTCATTTCCAATGTGTCACAGTCGCAAAAACCTAACCAGCAGATCCTGATAATTTTTTTAGGCTCAGGTTATTTGCTACTTACTCCAGTACTTGTGTAAAATTATAATTGCACCCAAAAAAATGCAATGTAGAAATGTCTGCTGAAACTTCAATAACATGTTTTCCGTTAACCAGCCCTTGGTCGTAACCCCTCAAGGAAATGTTTTGACCTAAATCGTACACACGCAACGAAATGTTAGCGTGTTCATTCACTGTTTTGTCTGTCATCGATTTTTGAAGAACAAAGAAACTGACTTCAGTACTTAATTAAAACTCTATTTGTGTTTTTCTATGAATGAGTTGACATTTTCTATTAATTTATTTACGGAATAGGTTTAATTTAACAAAAACGTCCTTTCAGAATATTTGTCGATTCATTTTCTTATTTCCGCCGTGTGGATGGCCTACGTTATATGTCCATTTACTGTTGCATTTAAAGTTTTACATCAATTACATTTACTATCGTAGTTCAAGTGAGAAAACTTAACTCCTGCCTCCCACCTAAGTATCGGGGATAGTGGCCCTTCCCGTAGTGGAAATGGGTCAGAGTAACGACCTTTGCAAACGCACCCCATGAGGGCGACGCGTTGGCGCCAATGTGGCGTCAAGATGGCGGCGCAGTGCGGGAAGCCGGGACGTCGATACGGATTACTAGCTAGGATCTGTGTTGTCGTGTATTGTTCGCTTTATGGGAGACGGAATAAGATTTCTTTTGATCTTTGATATAGCAGTCAGTCAATGACCCCAAGAAATTTTGCAGATTTGAACATTAGCTAGAGCCGCGTGTTAGGAACAGTTTGAAGTACGTTGACAATGAGTATAAATTCTTTAAAGTTAATTTCAATTGTTGTTAGTAGATTAATATCGTTTCTGTACTCGTTAATGACAAAGATGAAAGTTTGACTTTCAAAAAATACAAAGCCAAATTTCTGTAACAAAAGTAACAATCCTTGCCAATGTCACTCTTTGCGTTTTAAAACAATAACAGTGCCACATATCTACGTGACAATCTTGTCACCCATGCCTATGATGATGTCGTGTCATTTTTGTATGCTAATGATTTACTGACGTCCGGCGCGCGCGCAACTGCCGTTACTCGAAACTAGGCTTGTTTCGCCATAATTACGTGAGATTGAAAATGCACCTTAATTCCTCTGGAATGTAATCAAAGACAATTTTATGTTGCTAGTTACTTGGATTCATGCTCTTCACAGTCCATGAGTCGGTACCTTAGTAATATTAATGATTTGGTTTAGTTGCAGCTTTCCTAACACCAACGCTTGCAGAGTTTCAATTATTTTTATTCTCAAAATGCATATATAACATTTTTTTTATGATACCATGTGACGGAATGAACAAATCGTGCGCCTGATGGTAAGCGACACGCCTTGTCCATAGCACTTCCAGTGCCACTCAGAGGCTTAAATCACAAATGTCTGAGGGGCACTATCACTTCACCAGCAACATTACCCTTCAAAACCGGAACGCAGTAATGCTCACATTACTGCTTGTCTGCAGAAATAAGTAAAGTGCAATACTTCCTTGGACGAACTGTTTCACAGTGAACTCTACACTATTAAGTTATCTATGGCTCTACTGCTTCTAAACTTGTAAATTCTCAGGACATTTTCGTGATAAACTGGACTCTGAATGGTATAGCAAATAGATACCTATTGTAACAGAAAACGGCCATGGAATCAGGGCAATGACTTTATGTGCCCCATATAAATTGGCACACTGCCGGAAAGTAAGGGGAAAGTATGGCCACCCCCATACATAATACTGACGCATTCTAACATACCCCTACATTGTAACACATCCCTTACATAACCTCAAAGTGTATAATCTCTACTTAGTAATACTATGAAAATTTTTACTTTTAATAAATAAAATCCTTTTGCCTTTATGTAATAATTTGACTTTTAAAAGAAATATATTTTGATACCTTGTAAATCAAATATATAAGCTGACTTTTAATAAGTAATTTGACGTTGATAATTAATTGTTTTAACCCAACTGTTTACTGACATGTCGCAAAGACCCGAAGGACGCCCATTACCCTGAGACAAGTTGATAAGTCCCATGTGCCTGTAATTTCACTAGCACCCTTACCATTCAAAGGAAGGCAATAATGTGAGCATTACTGCTTGGCGGCAGAAATATGTACGGCGGCAGTATTTACCTGTACGAACTCTTCCACTAGGAACTCTACTGCCATTAAAACTTTTACTTTAACTTTTGTGTTGCTCGGACAACCAAGAACCAATTGCCACTCGAATACTAATGAAGATCACATCATTTTAAACTGTACTCTGTAATTCTTTTGTAAGTCTCTGATTTAATTCTATGCAAATACCTTTAGACAGACGTACCTATCCTGAACTAG
>NW_020654051.1:6614517-6644172 GCF_003589595.1 Hyposmocoma kahamanoa | reverse complement strand
ATTCATGCGTCGTAAGAAACAAATATTTAATGGCATAATTAATTTGTTTAAAACATATCCCCGGGAAAGGTATGAACACAAAACCATCATTGATAATTATGAGAAATATCTGTTGTTATGGCCACCACAAATTTAATGTTTCATCTGTTTTTTTTAAGTGGTTAACCTTTAACCTTATTTTATTTGATCACCATAACGCTCAAACATTCCAATACTGAGAAGGAGTTTATCAAAAGGAGATTTTTAATTTTTACACGTTTGTGAGATGTAGAAATTTTGCCAAAATTTAAGTTTCACGTGGGTTCCTCCTCCGTTAAAGTAAATTTACATTTAGTATACAGTACTTCACATAATTGGAAATAACTCCATCACACAGGCTCTGCGATGGAAATCGAAGCCGGGTGAGCTTTATGTCGTCAAAATCGACAACAAGTATATATTTATTTAACTAAATGTATTTCTTACATTACAACGTACATCATTAAAATTCTCAAACTAAGACTCAAACTATGTAAATAACTTATCGCCGTTAATATGAATTACGCCCAATAGCGCTAAGGGCATGCTAAGGGGGACGTTATAGATTGGGTCATTGTCATTGTGCAACAAAAAAATAATGTCATTTTACTTTTATTTTTTTACCGAAAAAGTAAATAGACTAATTAATAACATATCTCCGTCAATGTGAATTACGCCCAATAGCGCTAAGGCTATGCTAAGGGGAACGTTATAGATTGGGTCATTGTCATTGTCCAATAAATAAATAATGTCATTTTACTTTTATTTTTTTTACGGAAAAAGTAAATAAATTGTGTAAATAACATATCTCCGTCAATGTGAATTACGTCCAATAGCGCTAAGGCCATGCTAAAGGGGACGTTATAGATTGGGTCTTTGTCATTGTGTCAATAAATAAATAATGTTATTTTATTTTCTTTTTTTATCGAAATAGGAGGAGGTTCCCAATCCAGTTATTTTTTGTGAGTGTATGTTACGTGATTACTCAGACGTTTATTAACCGATTTCAATAATTCTTTTTTTTTTGTTGGAAAGGGAGTAGTGCACTAAAATTGATGAAAATGAAGAAAATATTCCACCTCTAAGGGTGGCTCTCTTTAATTAGGGGAGGAATCCAAATCATTGAATTTCACCCACTTTCCGTTACCGTGACAACTAAGAGCGTCAATGTCTTAGCGAGACTTAACGGCTCTGTTTGTTTGGCCGCGTTCTGCAATGCGGTGGTATCATTCTCGATGTGTTCCCCCTTTGCCCTGATAGGAAGAGATAGGAGAGTTTTCTTCTCTTTTTATTTATTTATTTATTGCATCATGTATAATACAAAGAAATGTATGTCGTACAAATATGAGCCTGTTAAAGTGTTGCAATATTTAAGTATATGTTGACAATCTTATACTATTTATTCTTATGTCAAAGAAGAAAAATGCAACAAAATATCTAATATTTTTTCTTAAAAAAATACTAAACATTACTTTCTATTAGAAGGTATAGGTGGCTGACGAATGATATTTTTTTTATTCTTACAGCTCTCTATCTGACAACAACTCTTCTCTCTATAATTATCTATATGACTAGAACTCTTCTATTGAATAGTAAGTTTTAGAGGCCAGTATCTAATAAATTTCATTTATTTTTAAATGTAGAATATTTGTCATCAGTGTTTTATGTCTGGTGTTTTGGAGTCGTAAGTACATCTTGTTTGTTGCGTGTTAAATTTTTTTTTTATCGTACATATATGTACACATATGTGTACAGTCGACTTTGGGATGTAATATTAATAAACAAGCACATGATATTGTGTTGTGTTTACTGACCTTTAACAGAATGAAACTAGCCGAAAGATATTTTAATGTACCGCATCCAAACCGTGAGATTTTGTCACACTTTCTCCGTTTCGATTCGCCATTTAAAAAAAAGAAACACTGTTGGTGTTTACTGGCATTGAACCAGCATAATAGACCAGGACCTTGTATCCTACCCGGCAATGGGACGTAGTTTTTAGACCATAGACCATGCTTTATCATTATTGTTTGTTATATACGTAAACGAAAAATGAAAAACGAAAAAAAAAAAAATTATATATAAATTATCTATTGACCTAGCAGTGGCAGTATTACAAATAGTGTTCTCCGAATTAGTGTTCACCTAAATTAAAATGTAAAAAAACCATTAAAATTATTACGAGGGGCAGTCAAAAAGTAGTGCCTCCATCGCTCTTACTATAATTTCTTTCAAAGCTACTGAACTATCTATGCATGGTATTGCAGAGGTAACCTTAAGCAATACGAGGTCAGGCGCCATAGGGTTCTCCACTTTCCACCAAAATTAAGTCTATCAGATCAGTTAAGAAAGTTATGGCAACAGTTATTGGACCTGATTTGGCACCTTCTGCCTTTTACCTGTTCGGACCTATGAAAGACAACCCACGTGTTTCCAGATTTAATGAGGCATATGACGTTAATACAGCTTTATCATGATTCAGGAAGTAAAACTCTGAAATTTTAGAAAATTTTAGAAAATTTCAGAGTTTAGAGGCTAGAAGCCTAGGTTTATCGATAGTTTAAAGTAAAACCTGTAACCACTTTTGCTGTTATATACGTATATATATTGATTCATAAAGTTTGTATGCCACTAGAGGCATTACTTTTTGGCTGTAAATAAATGTACGCATCAAACTTAATTGTGAATTTTAAAGGTTTTTTTTCGTAACTTTAAACATAACCACACCTTTTCAGTTCTTATCTATAAGGATTTATAATGAAACCTGAATCATATCAATCGCTATCAAAATACGTATTGCACCTTATTTAACAAATCCAAAAGAATACTTACAATTTTAAATGCTTTCACCACAATAGTGGCTATGGTCTGCACGGACACCATTTTCGCACTTCACACCGCTAATTACAAAATTACTTGAAATTACAATGGACACTTCTTTTTTTTATTGTTTTATTATAGGAGCGTTATAATGGACAGATAGGATGTCACTGGTGGTTTCGTATCAATTTTTGTTATCGCTAACAAGTTACTAATCTTATCTTTGGTTCAGCGAATTTGTAGGGCACGTTTGCATTACCTTTGTTACGAAAAATACATCCAATGGCTGTTTAAATAAAGGTGATTTTAACTTTTGCTGTTGTTTTAGTTTTATCTCAATGAAGTTCGTATTCCCTTTAATTTCAGTGTTTTTTTCGTGTATGTAGCATTTAATCAATGTAACGCGATTTACTATGAAAATGAATCATGCCTATAGTCATTTATTTGCTTACTTTCAATATGTTCCTTTATATTTGTTACAAATACATACTGTATACAATCGTGTAAATATGCATTAATCCTCTTTATACTGTGAGGGGTTAAGAAAGAAAGAAATAAAAAAAGAAAGAAAGAAAGGAAGAAAGAAAGAAAACTGTTTATTGCACAAAAACAGACACGCGTATAAACAAAACCAAAAACAGGTCAAAAAGAAAATAAAAAGGATATTAAAATAATACCTGAGATTCTCTATATTAGTTTGATACATACTCGTGTTTATAGGTTTTCATAGGAAATGAAACAATTTTTTTGGGATCTAAATAGCGCGTATATTTGTTTTTTCAAACAAACGGACGTTTTGGGTCCTTTATCCCATGGTCACGACTGACTGCGATGATAAAGTCATCGACCAGTTATGTCTAATATTAATGCAAACCACCTTATTTTTTAAATTCATTTAAAGGGCAATGTGTACGCTCCTATTATAAGGTTCCGATTGATCTAAAAAATTTGCCATTTACGAGGTTTAAAACTATAGCGAAACAAAAACTTTATACTAAAGTTTATTTATTATTCAACTTCTGCGTAGTTGGATGACAAAAATCCATGGTAGTGACCCGTTTAGCTCTGGCAGGTAGTCTCGATCTGAGATGTTTAAATTAAATATTGTAATGATAAATGTATTCAAATGATATTTACAAAGAGCAACACCTAGAGTTTCTTGCTCATTCTTTTCAGGGGAATTTGCCTTACGAATTAGCAGTAGAGCTCCTTGTGAACGAGTTTGTCCAGGGAAGTACTGCCACTTTACCTATTTCTGCCGCCAAGCAGCAATGTTAGCGTTACTGCGTTCCGGTTTAGAAGGGTTAAGGGTGCTGGTGAAATTACAGGCACATAGGACTTGTCAACTTATGCCTCAGGGTGACGAGCGCAGTGTTAGTGCTCCTCAGAAAGCTCTGAGGACACTGCAACTGTTATGGACAGGCGTGTAGCTTACCAATATTTGACTTTGACTTCATTATATATACATACTCATTATTTTTCATGCTTCATCATTTCACTACTAAGTCTAATAGACCAAAGAATAAAGTGATTTATACAGAAATGCATTATTTTTTGTGGCTTATAATAGACTACGAAGGTAACGGTTTTTTTACGCTTTTGCTATTTAGTTAACGATAAACCGATAAATTGAACAGAACCCTAAGAACTGGTCAAATTGTCTAAATAAACTGCTAATCTGTTTCAATGTTTAGTCCTTCCTTTAACCATCACCTAAATAACCTCTGCGGCAAAACAAAATGTACTTATGTAACCAATCAACTGTTTATTTACATCGAAGGCTATGGTTTTGTGGAGTCATAAGCGTTAAAAAATATTACGCTCGGCCGACCATCCGTTAGTCATACAGAACCATATTAATTTTCTTTTCTGTACTGGCTTTAAAACTTGACTGATCGTCTGTTAAATTAGATTGAACCAAATGCAGAAGAAAAAAAAACTCGATTACTATCAAAACCGCTATCGCCAAAAACTCACACTATCATAATGTCAAACACTACGAAATCTTTATAATGAGTGGTCGTAGCTTCAAAATATTTTTAAAGCCCCGCATTAGGGAAACCCTGTATCGCGGGTGCTATGGCAACTACAAATTACATCCAAACTTATGAGAAAAATAAATGTAGGATATACAAATATTTTAATATAGAGGAGCAAAAAGGCCAGTGGGCACCAGCTCGAAGATCTCACAATATCGTCAGATTGGCGGAATCCCGTTGGAAGCGAATGTCACAGGGTCGAAAATATTGGCGCAATAAAGAAGAGGCCTATGCCCAGCAGTTCGTTGATGTTGGCTGACCATGATGATGATACAAATATTTCCTTTAAGTCCCGGCCCGGGAATCGAACCCAGGATCTCTGCGTGGCAGTCCAGCAAGGTAACCGTTCGGCCACAGAGGCAGTTTAAAAAGATGTAACAAAGTCTGGACTGTTAATATTATTTCAACTTTACACAGTTGGCATATCGTTGAAAGTTTACTAGCTATTATTGCAAGCTACGAACGTTTTTATTTTATAATAAAATTTCATCAGTAATACCTGAAAGATGATTTACGTTCTCCAAAAAAAGTCAACCATATTGCAGCTGTACAAAGTTTATTATCGTTTTTAATAACTAATAATCTATTACGATAAACAAAAAATGAAAAATTTATTAAAATAAATTAAAAACGACTTTTTTTGCACTCCAAAGTAGTAAAACGAGGCATTTTTCCAAGATTTTAGAGGTTTTGCGCATTATGATTGACACGACCATAACGTACAAAAACAAAATGGCGGACTGAGCTCAAGTATGCCGAACGTTGCGTACTGTTGGCACACATTCCACGCCCACTAAACACTTTTACTGTATTTACTGTTCTTCGGTTACAAATTAAACTATTGATACGGATTTCGGAAATTCGCGTATAATCGTCATTTCAAACAAATCAACGGGCTCCACAGAATAACCAATGAAGATGCTCATTGGTTATTCTATTTATATGTAAAACTTCTATCTTTAAAAAACCTATTTCCATTGCTTATAGACACTTACTATGTATTGCTAGAGAATTAAATGTAACGTAGGTTAAATAGTTATTCGCAAAGTGGAATTAAATTTCTTGGTTTAATGATGATTGTCCATTTATATTTTAATTAAAAGACGTTAAGCGTCCACTTATTAATAATTGTTTTTGCAACAAAGCAGGCTGTTGTACTGTGTTCTAAGTATATAGTTACGAATCTCGTAAAGCCATGTGAAAAGGGATTGTATGCATGCGTAGTTTGTAATTTAGGGCAGTGGAACGGATTTATGTAGGTAAGGAGTACCGCTATAAATACTTTGCTATGCGTAGTTATATAGCCCAAGAGATCATTTGCGGACATCGGCTTTTTTTTCCAAAAACCTTATAGATCTATGTAATTATTTATAACATTAGAGTAAAATTTCCGACGACTTTTTAGCTGCAGCGCATCTATGACATATTTCGTCACCCAGTTAGATTCCTTTGCAGCTACCAGCCCCGGCTAGAGATGTCGCTATTCATTGTATTTAAATTTTTATTCAATTGATATTCAATTATTTTTATGTGAAATTACTCCACTAGTTTTGGATTAGTAGGTAGGATTAGCATCTGACACGGTATGCTAGAAGACGTCGATTCGAATCCGGCCGGATCGAAGTAATTTTTTCTGTGTGTTCGTTCTTTGTATTAACAATTATAACAAACTAGTGTAGTGGAGTAATTTCACATAAAAATAATTGAATATCAATTCAATAAAAATTTGGCAAAAAAAAAATGGTAGGTACACTAAAATTAAAACCATTACAAAGTATTAGTACGGGAAATATTATAATTCGACCTGATGTAGACCTCTTAATTGGTGTGTTTATTTCGTTATCGCAACCAAAATCAGTATCGAATGCGATATTTTGTTTTTCCTTTTCAAGTTCTATTCATTTAAGCAAGATTCAATAATTACAATGTTCAATTTTCCCCTGTCTTAACGCGTGAAACATTTACGAAATGCAAGTTCTGAGTTTCGGTGGTATGTCGCAAGACGAAGGGCCCTTGCCTTTTGTCTCGCGAGGAAGTCTGTGGCAACGTTTTGTTTGAGTCATTTGTCTTTTGAGACACGGCTGGGTGCAAGCGATTGGGCACACTTTTGCTTTTTGGGAATATTGGGGACAGCTTATTGTATATTATAGATTTATCTCTTATGACTACTTTATCATCAAAATGTAGGTTAATTAAAGCATTTTACTACGAAAAATTATTCGAGGGGCTATGACGTAGGTACCAGACGCAGCGTCGACTAATCACCCACAAGGTACATCGACAACCCCGGTGATGGTTATGGAAATCCGATTGGTACGTGCTGTGTGCTGCGTAGTTAGACCGGTCGTTGTGGCGATTTAAGATTTATGTTCAGCAATGGACGTCTTTTGATAGTGTAATGATGACTTACCAAATATTGTCAGTAATGTAATCAATACGAGGGCTGTTCAAAAATAATTAGCCACAGAGTAAACATATACTCTTTTTCCTGAAACTATTTTGAATTGACGGCTAATTTCAATACAAATCTCCTTGGTGAAAATCATCGGCCATCTATGTGAAGTTCTTTTTAAAATTTTTCAAAATCCTTGTTACGTTTCTTTTGTTTGCAACAATTGACGTCTCGCGGGAAGCTTTTCGTGGCATACCAATAGTCATAACTTTTTTTGTTTATTAACGAGAGTTAAGGCCCATTTAGATGGAGAGGTTTCTCGTCTCGAAGATACGATTATCGAAAGAATATAAAAAACTTTCCCTATCTAAACATTCGCGATTATCCACGTGAGCGATAATCGCCTCGCCTTTCAATATTGAACGTCTCCGTGTAAACAGAATTTGAAAGCAAAAATCGTATTTCGAGTTTTTGTGCCAACCGTTTCTACCATGAGTACAGTGCGCGAGGGTATTCGGATTATCACTGCTTTTCTAAGGGTCATATTCTAGAACTCTACTCAATGCTCAAGTCAGAACTTGAGTATTATTCAAAGCACTAGAAATCATACTCAAGTCCTTGCCATTTGGGTCGTATTTCCAATGCTTGAAATCATATTCAAGTCTGCTCAAATCCTGACTTGAGCATTGAGTAGAGTTCTGGAATACGACCCTAAGACAAGAATTAAGGAAACGAAAAAGAAAAAAAAGGGTTCAGAAATGTTGTAAAATTAAAAAAAAAATTTTTAAAAATTTTACAAATGTATATTTCTATACAGTGCAATGAATGTAATAATATCAGCAGTTCCAAATTTTAATAATTTTTGCGTCATTTTGATATATTCATAGTCAATACCGCAGTAATCACTGAACTCGAATGGCAATTCTCGCACTCAAAACGGTTCGAACCGATTTGTACGATAATCGTATGAACTTGAAAAAATGTCATACGAGATCGTGTTTAGACAAGTCGAAAACTCGTAAGCAAGAATCTACTTACTACATATTTCTCTGTGTAAACAGTCGAGGAGGCGATTAAGTTGCTTACGAACCTCGCATGACATAATCGTAGGCGAGATTTTAGTTCTTGCCTCAATGTAAACATTATGATACGATAATCTTATGGCGATTATTGCTTACGATAAACTCGTGCGTAAAAGCGTGCATTAAACTCCCTCCATCTAAATGGCCTTTAACCTTCTAGGAATCTCACAACCTACCTAAACGATGACGCCAGACTCGGCCGACACCAACTGTAGTGTCTCATGAAAATGCATGAGGGTAGATGGGCTACTGCGGGAGAATTCCACACGAAGACACATCGCAGATTAAGACTGAAGTGAAGATTAGATCACAGGCAGTTTCCACCATCATGCATGACCACTTTAAAGTTAGGAAAGTTGCTTTGCGATGGATACCTCATTCTCTTTTGAAAGCGGGTTCACTCGAATGCATAAGTGCGTACGGGTTGGCGGGGAATATTTTGAAAAACTGTAAATAAACATTTTTCGTATTCTAACTATATTTCGTTGCACTTATATTTTGGTACAGCATTTTTATTTGCTGAAATTAACGCAATTGTGCGTATGATACCTAATTAGTTACCTATTATTACTGCTGGTGTTGTTTACAATTTAAAAATTCGTAATTAATATTACTATTACTCGTATAATATTGTATGTACCCGTGTAAGTAATGTATATATAAAATACCACTGCTTGGTACGTGTCTAATGAACGCCCTATTCGACCAGCGCATACAGATATATAGGTTTTTCTCTCTGTGATGATCTACATAACATCTGACTAACACGTCTACTTTACACACCTTTATACAAGTAGTACTTAATACATTTTTTTTCTGTTCCAGGAACTAGGTCTAGATATAACAGACGAGCAACTGGAAGAGCTCGAGTTGTCGATTCACGAGATCGACTTCGCATCCGCTGCAGAGCACGAGAAGAAAGTTCGCCATGACGTCATGGCACACGTCCACACTCTCGCGGAAAAGTGCCCGCACGCAGCACCTATCATCCACCTCGGGGCTACGTCGTGCTATGTAGGAGATAACACTGACTTGATTGTCATGAGGCACGGCTTGGAGCTACTGCTGCCTCGTTTGGCTGCTGTGATTAGTTGCTTGGCAAAGTTCGCTAATGATCACAAGTGAGTATTAAATTCTCACGTGAGTCGACTAAATAATATCGTATCTTGAAAAATATTTCATTTACCCTGTAATATCAATGAATTCATTACAAAATATTACATTTTCAGATCGATCCCAATTCTTGGTTTTACGCACCTCCAACCCGCTCAGCTGACAACAGTCGGCAAGCGAGCTTCGCTTTGGCTAAGTGACTTGTTAATGGACGAGCGCGCACTCTCCCGTGCCAAGGACGATCTGCGCTTCCGTGGAGTCAAGGGAACTACCGGCACCCAAGCCTCCTTCATGCAACTCTTCGATGGCAACGGTGAGAAAGTCCGTTGCCTGGACAAACGTGTCGCTGAATTAGCTGGCTTCGAAAAGCGATACATCGTCACCGGACAAACGTACTCCAGAAAAGTTGACATTGAAGTTATTGGGGCTCTGTCAAGCCTCGGAGCCACGATTCACAAGATGTGCTCAGACATTCGAATTCTTGCTTCCCGCAAGGAGATAGAGGAACCATTCGAAACGTCGCAAATTGGTTCAAGTGCGATGCCGTACAAGAGAAATCCTATGAGATCTGAGCGATGCTGCGCGTTGGCTCGTCATCTGATTACTCTTCACGCGAACGCAGCTAACACACACGCTGTTCAATGGTTGGAACGTACTTTAGACGATTCTGCTAATCGTAGACTCACTATCGCTGAAGCTTTCCTAACCGCAGATGCCACTTTGATAACCCTCCTCAATGTCTGCCAGGGACTTGTTGTTTACCCTAAAGTTATCGGTCGCCACATCGCACAAGAGCTACCTTTCATGGCTACTGAAAACATCATTATGGCTATGGTTCAAAATGGAGGTGATCGTCAAGAGTGCCATGAAAAAATTAGGGTGCTGTCACATGAAGCAGGTGCTCAAGTGAAACAACATGGATTGGACAATGACTTGATCGAGCGTGTGAAGAATGATCCTTACTTCAGTCCTATAATTTCACAACTTGATAAAATTCTGGATCCTAGTACTTTTATAGGCCGCGCCCCTGAACAAGTCGAGGAGTTTATTGCAGAAGAAGTAGAAGCTGTCATTGCAAAGTATAAAGATACTTTAGTTGAAGTTGAAAAACCCGTCGTTTTAAATATTTAAACTCCTGCTTGTAGTACATACGCAGACAGTTTTTATTGGAATATTAGTATCATGACTGGTTAATAGTGCCTAAAAGTGTAAGAATGTTATTTCAGTACTTTAAGAAAAGCCAGTTTGTTTAATGTCATAATATATTTACAGCGTATTATTTCTATAATAAATTTATAAAAATACGAAAATGACTTCACTATTTTACACATATTAAATACTAAATATCGTGTCATACTAAATGAACTAGATAAATGGTAACTCTTATAACCGATGTTGCCGAAAATTTAAGAAAAGAAAACGTTGCTTAGCTACTAAAAGTTTGAGTACAGATAATAAATAACTAGAAGATAACATTAACAAATGAAACAAATAAATTAGAAGCTTTTAACATTAGAGAGACGATTCCTTGAAACAATTGTGAGTATGTCGTCACAATTTCGATGGCACGGTGAGATTCGTATCGGCCGCTGCGGCACTTGATAACAACTTTATAAGGTGTTTGTAAGAAGAGTATCACCTTGGCAAGCTGGACCTTGACTGGGCCAATTGCAGGCACCTATGCTAGGGTCAAAACTAAGTTGAACTGGGCAATTGAACGTGTGGAGAGTGAACTTCTGTTTGTTGCAGTCCCATCTGCAAGCGTAGAACTTGTTACATTGCTTTGGGTGACGGAACAATCCGGCTCTTTCACATTTGATTCCTTGCAGATCGTCTCTCCTCGGTGCGGTTGCTTTCACGACTGGACCAACCTCTTGGTTCAACAACACTGTTTTGTAAGTAGGTGCGATAGTCACAGCCATAACTCGTGGTCGGATTTTTACCACTCTCTCAGTTACTGTTACCGGCGTACTGGAGACGTAGTTTTCGGAGTAGACTTCTTTAATTTTGGGAGTTATATCTAAATTTTCCTGGTAGTCTTGATAGAATGAGTCATCAGGAACAATAATGGGATTAAACGTGGTCTTAGTCACTGTAGGTACAGTAACAGTTTTGACAGTTTGCAATCTGACTGATTTCTGAGTCCATTCATTGTTGTTAATGTCTCCACGGTCATCGGCATCACTGTAATCATCGTTACCATATTCATCAAAGTCCTGTTGTACCTGCACGTTAGGTCTCCTTCCTCTCAAAACCACAAAAGGTGACTGGCAACTGCAGACAGCACCTAATTTCCTTACTAATAGCGGGTTGAAATCGTTGATTTTAGTTACTACAGCAACTTTAGGCTTAGTTCTTCTAACGGGAATGGAAGAAACTTCTATCAATTGTTGCTTAACTGGAGCATAAGCTGAAGTTACTGCTTTAGGTGTTGCAGAGTATGCCTCAGTGCTGGAAATAGTAGGACCAGCTGTCGTGTACGTAACTTCAGATATTAACCCGGCATCAGGGCCAACGGTGCCAAAGCCTAGAAGTTGAGATTTTGCTGTCTCCACTACGATGTTTTGCTTTCTTTTCGATGTTGTAGTTGATTCTAAATATTCTTCCTGATGAGCGTTGTTTTCAATGTTCTTAAGTCCAAAGGTATCAAACTTTACATTTCCTTCCACTGGCGGCAAATATTCGGGTGCCCTATATGCGGCGGTGTATTCAAGAGGCGCTTGAGTAGTTGACTTGTAACGTAGCCTGTTCTTACGGGCAGGCGACGGTGTGCGAGTAATTTCATACGAATAAGGCTCATATGTTGAGGATATCACAGGAGCCGCTGTGGTATAAGTAACTGGAGATACCAGGCCAGCATCAGGTCCTACGGTACCGAAACCAAGAAGATTTGACTTCGCTGCATCAACAACAATGTTTTGCTTCCTTGTAATAGGTGCTGCAGTCGTGGAAACAGTATATTCTTGGTATGGGTTGTATTGTATTTTAGAGGTTTCATCAGAAATTTTGAAATTTTCATAAGAAATGACGCTGGGTTCTTGAGGAGGAAGGTATTCCCGTGCTTTGAATGTCGTAGTGGGAATCTGTGTAGTTGATTTTACAATAGGTCTCGCTGTAGTCAATGGTGGCAAGTAACTATTGTCCACTTTAGGAGGCAAATACTCTGGAGCACTGTAATCTGGCGGAGGTGGTAGATATTCTATAGTAACTTGAGGTGTTTGCGTAGGAGGCAAATACTCCTTGGTTGTGGAGTATGCATATGTAGGAGGTTTATAAGTACTGGTAACTACAGGAGGTGAACTCGAAACCACAGGCGGAAGATACTCTTCTGCCTTATATCCGACTTGAATTTCAGGAGCTTCATAAGCAACTTGGGACACCTGATTGTATTTGGTGATTTTGGTATCAGGGAACGAGGAAAATTGAACAGATTCTATCTTCTTAGAGTGTTCATTATGGTGTTTGCTGAATGCTATCTGCTGAAGTGATGAAGTATCGTAATGTTGGGAATATTCATTGGGATTGTAATCGTACTGGTCTTGAGTTTGGTGGGGAATAGAGCTCTGTTCAATTACAGGCGCCGCAGTGGAAGACACTGTGTAAGTTTGCTCATATTGTATTTTTGGAGGAATATATTCCGGTGCTTTGTATGCTTGTACTTTCTTAGGAGATTCATATTCAGCATAATGATCTTCGTAGATAAGAGTCGATGGTGTCGTAGATACGAATACTACATCTTTGCCGCTATTTTGTTGTCTCTTCTCGTTGTAGAGATGGTAACTCTGATGAGATACAAGGTTAGCATCGGAATATGCCTTTGCGATATTCAACTCCGCCTCTCTTTGAATCTCAGGTTGATTGTATGAATAGCCTTCTTGATTAAACTGCAGATTTTGTTGAGAAAATTCGTATTGAACTGGCTGACTCACGAAATGGTTTACTTCATGTTGTTGGACAACAGGCTTGTAAGTTTGAGTGTAAACAGCGCTCGGAGTCACGTTTTCTATGTATTTTAGAATAGGATTGTTATATACGGTAACAGCAGGCTGGTAAACTTTTGGAGCGACAGTAGACACTACCTTCGGAGTCTCAACTTTGTGAATTGTTTGAGAGCTGTATGAATGTGGCTTGTATGTGGATGATACAGAAGCCGGTGTAGTATATTGGATTATATTAGGTGTCTCTGCGAATTGCACCGCAGGCTTGTGGTATTCGTAGCCGGAGTCAGGTTTTTCATAGGAATACCCTAAGTCTCCTGAAATTTGGTACGTGTTAACCTTGTTAGCTTCTACTTTGTGGAGCGTTTGATGACTGTATACTTGTGGTTGGTAGGTAGACACTACTGCAGGCTGAGCAGTAGTATATTCTACTACAGTTTTAGGTTGTTCAAAGGTGATTTCCGATTTATATTCATAATTATTGGCTGGTGGCAAATATGCGTTGCTAGTATCGACCCTAGCGGATTCTACTTTATGTAAAGTCTGATGACTGTATGTTTGTGGTTGGTAAGTGGATACTACCGGTTGTGCCGTTGTATATTCTACTACAGTCTTTGGTTGTTCGTATGTAATTGTAGGTTTATATTCATACGTATGGACTGGTGGTAAGTAAGCGTTATTTGCCTTAACATTAGATTCGATTTTGTGGATAGTTTGTTGACTGTAAGACTTAGCTGTTGGTTGCACGTACACAGCAGGAGTGACTGAAGCTTCTTTGTACTTAAGAATAGGATTCTCATACACCGTCACCGCTGGTTGATGGTAGGTCAGTCCCACTTGAGGTGCGGGTGTTGTAGAGACGTATTTCGGACTTTCGTACTTATGGAATGTTTGTTGACTATATGAATGAGGTTTGTACGTGGAAATAGTAGCTGCAGGCGTTGTATATTGTATGGCAGTCTTTTGTGCTTCTTCGAACTTAATCTCAGGTTTAGGGTAATCATAGCCAGATGAAGGCTTTTCATAATTGTAACCATAATCGTCTCCGGAGTAAGTATTTACTTTGCTACCATCAACTTTATGTAACGTCTGGTGGCTGATGACTTGAGGTTGGTAAGATACCACAGGCTGTATGGTTACTGGTTGAGTAGTAGTATGCTCAACAACAGTTTTAGGTTGTTCATATATTACTTCAGGTTTGTATTCGTAAGCATTGGCCGCCGGAGGTAAGTAAGCATGGTTTGTTTCGACTTTGTGAATTGATTGTTGACTAAAAGACTGGGCTGTTGGTTGGACATAATTGTTTGGGTTTCCTGTAGTGTAAGCGACTAATTTCTTAAAAGGTTCTTCAGTGACAGGTACAGGGTTAGGGTAGTAATACCCAGATTCTATTGCTGGCGGTAAGTAAGTGTTACTTGTTTGAACATTGTGCACAGTTTGTTGGTTGTGACTAAAACCTTGAGGTTTGAAGGTGGATACTACAATTTGTGGTGCCGGAGTAGTGTACGAAATACCTTCTTCAAATTTAATGTTTGGTTTAGGATAGTTATATCCTGCAGAAGGCTTGGAGTATTCATATCCTGACGATTCAGTCTTAATGTTAACGTTTACGCCTTGATTGTAATCAATGGTTTGAATCTTAGGGGCGATGGTAACAGCGGTAACTGTAGGTTGAACATAGGTAACGTCTGATTGGGTAAAACCGAAAATCTGTTTTATACTCGTCTTTGGCGTCTCTGGGACTAATGTAGTTTTGTAAGTAGATGTAGGAATAGCGGTGGTTACAGAGAAGGGAGTTTCAGTAGTAGGAATACCAGATGTTGTAGGAGTAGTGACGAAACTGTAACCATCTAGATTGTTTTGATCAGTTCCAACATGGTTAATAGATACTGCTGGCTGAGATATTATTGGTAAATGAGCGTTGTGCAAGGTTTGGTGGCTGTACAAATGTTGAGATCCTTTGTTCGCTTCATAATTAAACTGATCGGTATATCCCGCGTCTACCAACGTTGTTTTGCCAACCAATCCAACATTAACAGCTCCAGCGGTCAAAGTATGGGACGCTCCTGTGTAAGCTTTAGAGTCACTCAAATATTGTCCTCCGTTACCATTGCTGTAACCTCCATTGTAGGTATTAATATTGACAGTTTTACCTACGTTCCCGAAATTTCCAATATTGTGCTCCTGTCTGTAGACACCAGCAACATATTGGCCAGAATTGTCCTGTTTGTAGGAGCCGGAATAATCAGGAGTGTATCCGGAATAACCAGCGTAGGCTGTAGAATCAGAGTAGCCGGATGATCCAGTCTTTTCTGATGACCCAGAATAGCCAGATGAGCCTGAATACCCAGATGCTCCAAAATAGCTGGACGATCCAATATCCACATAAGCTCCAGAGTTGTCATGGATATATTGTCCACCATTACCTTCATACTTGCTTCCACTTTGTGACGCGGAATATCTTCCATAATCATAAAATTCTGCTGCCTGTTTGTACTTCGAGTCATCATGTACATAGGGTACAGCAGGAGAATCAATGTGCTTGTAAGGGTCCGCATAATCACCCGAAGGGTCGTGCACATATTGACCTGAGTTATCATTATATTTCCCACTACCTGAAATACTTGATAAGCTGGAGAATCCATTACTAAGCCCATGTCCTCGTCTAGCTACTTCTTCTCGGGTAGGCAGTCTATAATCGTCTAGAATCAAAGAGCCGCTGGTGTATTTTGTAGGTTGGACTAAACTAAAAGAACTTGATCCGTCAGTTTGCGTCAAGCCATGAGAAGCAACTCCATGGGTGGCCTTGTATCCTTCATTATTCAATTCTTGGGAAGCAATGAAGTTAGAGTCGAGTGCATCTGCCTGTGTAAGGAAGCCGGTTTGGATGCCGACCAGATTATCCAAGGATGCTCCAGAAACTAGACTCTGATGGGCTGCAATGTTGATAGCATCTGCTGTTTGACCTTGGAAGCCAACTGCTCCTGAAATAATACATAGGTATTTACTTAAGAATATTTAGATACAAATTACTACTTCATCTAATTTTACTAATGTTATACAACGACACTGGGCATGAATGTTTGCAACTCTATCACGTTACAACAGGCAGTGCTCTCGGCGTACTTTTATGATATTTCTAGATAAAATTACAGCACATTTAAAGAACTTACCGCTAAGTGCAGCTCCGGAGTACCCAAACGCCTCAGCCTCGTATCTGGCGATGTTTCCACAAGCCGGAACGAGCCAGGGCCAATCGCACTTCAGCTTTTCGGCGTCAAAGCCGAGACCGAACGGGCAGCGGAACTCATAAGCCGTAAGGGGAGCCTTGCCGTGATCAAGACACGCGAAGAACCACCGGCAGTTTTCAGGGTCCGCGTAATATCCTGTAAATGATGGTCCCAGTTTTAGACCAACAATAATCCTAATTTTCCTGTGCGAGTAGTAAAACCCAGAAAGTAGACAACATATCCTAATTCTTAGAATGTTGCCAAGGGTTTTGTGTACGATACATAGGTAAGTTTATACAAAATAAGTAGATATTAAAATACCTGGGCAACCTAATATAAGTTCTTAGGTTATCGCGATACTCACAAAAAATGAAACTATTTTTTCGGAAGCAACGTTTCGGGCCCTTTACAGCCGTGATCATGAGACCTGTAAAGAGCCCGAAGCGTTGGTTTGTTTGAAAAAATTATACGCGCCTTAGAACCGAATAAATTGTTTCATTTCCTGAACATAATTATAAGGTTTATTTTTTTTTGCGTTTGCTCTCCGATTCAAAAAGTATCTAATAACTCCTATATACCTTCATGATCAGGGCAGACAAATCGGGTCTGGGGCACAGGTGCGATCTCGGATGACCCAGGGCAAGCTTGCGAGTGAGGCAGGCTGCCTGGCCACACGCACACCTCGTAACGCGAGTCGAACGCTAGACCTGCTGGACAGTCGAACTCGAACACCTGATAAAGGAAATCTTTTTGAGAACCTGAACTGCCAAAGTTCGATTCTGCATAATTATCTTCGTTTCGTGTGTTCATTTTAAGTTATGAGACGAAATAAAAGTAATATAAAAATTCGCATAAATTTTATAGCTTAGTCGGTTGAACTTTTCTTCGACCGTGAAGATTTTTCGCCGGTGAAGAGTATCTTTTTTGCATCGTGTCTGTTAAGCAACATCAGACAACATTATCGTCGTACGACGGCGATTATTTAGGAAGTGAACTTTTTGACGACGGTTTACCTTGAGACCGTATTTCAGTATTCTTCTGACTAAAAAACCCGAAAAGTTATTTTTTTATATAATATCAAATGACGGGACGGACAAGTCGTGCGCCTGATGGTCAAACGCCTGTCCATACCAGTTGCAGTGCCATTCAAAGGTTTAAATCGAAAATATCTGAGGGGCACTGCCACTGCGCCCGTCACCCTGCGATATAAGTTGACGAGCCCTACGTGCCTGTAATTTCACCAGCACCCTTATCCTTCAAAACCGGAACGCAGTAATGCTAACATTGCTGCTTGACGGCAGAAATAGGTAAGGTGACAGTACTTCCCTGGACGAAATCGTTCACAAGGAGCTCTGCTGTTACTAAAAATATATGTTAATCTGCAAAATGAGTTTCTTCCGGGTGCGACATGGATTTCGGCGACGTTGCTCTCTAATCGACCACTCTATGGCGGTCTTTTAGAGAATCAGTCTCCTTACAATATTTTATGGTGTAATATACAAAGCTGCGACTTACCCCAAAACATTTTATGTCATGGGAAATCTTCATTGTTTTTTTCCCCCGCCATATGTAGCGAAATTACAATCGCACGTAACTGTTTTGTTCCCTCGATGACGAGAAAACTTAGAAATAAATTTAAAAACGTACAAATAGAACATAGACATTCTAAATACAAATTTAAAAAAGAATGAAAGAGCTGCCAGTATTATTATATTTTGTTTTTTAAAGTCAAAGTTTGACTCAAGAGTTATGAACAGACGGGGTATAAGTACTTACTAATTTAGAAAATTTGGAATCTGGTAGGTGTGGGAAAATAGTTGATTTCATGGCTGTAGTTCTTTAAAATATCTAAACAAATGGGACCTTAATAATATCGTTCAATATTGTCACAGGTAATTGCAGCAAAAACACGTACGGTGAATTCAGGCGAAAGTTGATCAAACTTCACGCAGCGGTAGAATCGTGCGCAGGAACGCGGATGCACGAAGTAGCCTTGCCTGGAACACGAGAACTCCGTACGGGTGTCCTAAAACGGTACAATGTTAATAAAGAATTTCTGTAACAATATTTATATACTGTAATTGGCACGGGTTTCTTTCATCGAAAAGGTATCAGGCCTTAAATGACCAGTCTAGCCTTAAGCAGGTAACATAAACGCATTACCTCTCTGATAGAGTGTATGACGCCATCGGAGTCGACGACCTGCGTGATTCTATACGGGGAGATTTGCAGTGCATCTAGTGCGCGCGCATGGCCCCCGGCTGATAAGATTTCGTGCTCCAAAGATCTGCAATCATGATGTCATATGTTTCAGTATGTCATATGTTAGTCTACACTAACACCACATACAGGTTGACTAAAACCAAATACATACAGACTGTGACTTAAAATACTTGTAATGTAGCAGGTAGGTTTTTGACAATCTCGATGGCCCATTTGTTTGTGTTGCAGTGTTTCCAAATTAGTCCCGGTCTAGGCTTTCTGGGTAGTACCTACCCCGGACTGACTTCCGTTGCTTTGGAAGTATTAGTACAGGAAATTAGCACACACTCATAGCCCTGTACTAGGAAAATCCTGTATCGCGAGTGCCATGGACAAACACATAGACAACCACAAATTACACCCAAACTCACTAGAGATATAAATATAGGTCATACAAAAATTCCGGGACCTCTCCGTAGCAGTCCAGCATTGTAACCATTCGGCCACGAAGAGAGTTAAATTAGTGTGTTTGTCTGACTCATTTCTTTACGAGAACTTAAATTCTCTGGAAAGTGGCATATGACCTATTTTGTATGTATAACAAGCAGAAAAACGTCATCATCATTGACCTACCAGGTCAATGATCATCATGATATGTTCGGGGTCGCCTACATCCAGTGAACATTATAACTAAGAGTTTACCTAAGCACAGCCGCTCTAGGTGCCCTGCTCTGCTGATTCAAGACCTTCGCGAGCGCAGTCTTAAGGCTGGCCCCACACGGAGTGTCAGTATCGCGGTCCGCGCCGTGCAGCGCCAAGCCGGCCAGTCCGCGCACACGCACGTACTTGCCCTTCACGTCCGCTGATGACGAGTCTTCGAACGACATCCATGTCTTGTCTCTGGAAAGAGATACAAAACTTATTTTTTCATGCAAACAGATCCAATTGCTTTAGCAGTGTTGTCACTTTATCGACATTTTCAGTTGAATATGAGCTAATGCTCATATGTCGATAAAGTGACACAATGTATATGTATTAACATAATGTTGTTGCCGTGTCAATGTTATTGACAAATGAATTAAATATACATGAAATCATTACATCTTTTAACCGACTTCAAAAAAAAAGAAGTTCCAGGTTCTCAATTCGACTGTATGTTTTTTTTTTGTATGCATGTTTCGCGATAACTCCATTTGTGAACCGATTTTCATGATTATTTTTTGTTGGAAAGAAGGTACAGTCAATAGCACATCAAGCTTGACACTTTGTACTTTGGACTGTTCTTATCGTAAGCGGTATAGAGTTGGATTTAAGTCTTAAGTGTCAAGCTTAATGTGCTCTTGATCCTGTACCTCAAAAGTGGCTCCATTTATTTGAAGAAAATATTCCACCTCTAACGGTGGCAAATTAGGGTATGAATGATTTTTGAGGTCGGTTTTTTTAGTACTCTATACTGAAATTATTGGTATAATTATTTAAATACTGTTTTTTAAACAACAGGCAGGGTCATCACAGATGTCCTCTATTACACAAGAAATAGTTCAGCTTCTTAATCACTACTTACACATGGCATGATGTGGTGGTTGTGGTAATGTTGTACTACATTATTATCAAAGTTAACACAGGTTAGTATACCGGCAATAACAACTCATCTATCTAAATGTAATAATTGCTCACTTAAAAGCATAAGGCGCTGAGAGATCCTGATCCCTCTCTAAAGTCCATCGTCCCTTCTGCAGAAGCCGGCAAAGTTCGGCTTGGTCTATTTCTTTAGGTTCGTCTTCCGTGGTAGGACTGCCAGGCGTACTGAGCGTCTCGTTCAAGAGGGTAAACTTGCGGGCTGTGGCCGGGAGGCTGACCACGATCTTGGACGCTGGAACGCCCAGACCCACTACTAGGTCTACAACGGAGTCCTGTAAAATAACAAGATATTGTGTTATTAAACGCACATAATGTATGCAATAACGCACACACTCTTCACCCCGCATTGAGGAAATCTTGTGCCGGGGACACTGCCATGAACAACGACAAATTACATCCAAACTCACGAGTAAATGTACATACCATACAAATCTCCCAGCCCGGAAATGGAACCCGGGACCTCTGCGTGGCAATCCAGCATAATAACCATTCGGACAGGGAGGCAGATTAATTATAGTTGTATGTACAGATTTCTCTATTTTTTATTCTACTAATTATTTTTATGCATGTAATCCATAATCATTCTAAAACGCAATTACGTTAAAATTAAATATTATGTAAATGCTTAACTGTGTATCTATTTTCTATCCAATTACTAATCAAAGACTAAATTTACTAAAATAAATTTAATATACCATCTCATCCAGCTATAAATTTAAAATGACCATCAAATGTCTAGCCTAAAATTGCTGGTCTTATTTAATTAATGCTCTCATATGATAATATGATCATATATATCAATATTAATGCAAAATGCATTAATGTTGTTTGGAACAAGAACCTCGATGTACCTAGTTAAATAGTCTCTTCATCTGTACATTAAACTTTCATATCCATTAATTATTTATCCAAACAAATAACTGATATATCGAGTTCTTAGATTTTCGCGATTGTTACACATAAGAAATGAAACTATTTTTCGGAATTTAAATCGCGTATATTTGTATTTTTAAACAAACCAGCGTGTTGGGCCCTTTACAAGTATCATGAGACCTGTAAGGGGCTCGAAGCGTTGAAACGTTGGTTTGTTTGAAAAAACAAATATACGCGATTTAAATCCGGAAAATAGTTTCATCTCCTAAATAATTGATATGTTAATCTAGGTATTAGATTTAAAATACAACTGTGCTTTTAAGAAGTGTACGTCTTTATCTCTGGTACTTTCATTTCAATAAAAAACCGAATAAGGATGTATACATAAAGTTTTCTCCTTTAAATGTCCAAGAGCGATAGTGCTATACAAGGTGTAAATTTGAGACGGGACAGCAAGCCCAGCTACCTCAATCGTTGTAGTTATAGGAAAACGGTTCTAGAAGATTATTCAAGAATTTTGAAGATATTTTGATTGGCATTCACAGATTTTAAAAAAATGGTACAGTCAGCAAGATAAAAGGCAATTTTGACAAAAAAAAAAATTTTGCCATTCGATCCGGTCTCTGGTAAGGATCAATAGTCTCTATGGTACCAACTGAGGTAAGAGTACTCGAAATGGCAGAAGTCGCAAAAAATCTTTTACTACACATTTTAAATGAAAAGTTTTTGTTAGAAACGGAACTGGCCACTAGTCTACAAATAAGACTTAAGTAAAACCAAATTATAATCATATCACTATTTTTTTAATTTTTTACGGCTTAAGAATACATTGTCGCCTCCCCATACATGCCCGTGGGGGTCGTAAGAGGCGACCGAGGGCGTCACAAGTGTCCATCTGCTTAGCGTTGTGGTAGGCTTTGTGCCGACTGGATAGCGACCACAGTACACACGGCGGAAAACCCTCCACAGTGAAACGCTTTTGCGAATCGCGTTCAGGGATCAGTTGGTGTACATCCAGTGCACGTGGAGTTTTCGGCGCGGTATCTGGGAGGACTGAGGCGGATATTCGCCATGTCACTTGTTGAGGGATATCTAGTTGACCTGCCGCCCAGGGAGACCCGTAGAAACGGTTGTCCGCTGGCCGCCCGCGGTACAGTACAGGGGCCCAATAGGGACTAACTACCCCTAGAGGCTGCCTCACCATGCCGCGCATAATCTTGGGGTAGGTCGTCGTGCCGGTTAGTGACCGGAATATGGGGTCCCGGCGGCATATCCCGGGGGGGTACGGGGGCCCTTCCGTTCGGCGGGTCAGCCGGCTATCCTTCAAAAGATCAATGGCATGTATTGCAGTTCCCCTCGTTTTTCTTCTTCGGTGCGGTGCCGAAAGCTTCAACTCTTCACACTACCGTCCTTCTTACCCACCATGACAGCTCAACATAAGAATGCAGATCGTTCAGCGGTGCCTAATCCCCCCACCGCGTTTATTATTGAGTTCGCTAACATCCGCGGACTCCACTCCAACCTCAAAGCTGTCCACCATCACCTCGAGACAGCCCGGCCTGCCCTGCTTTTCCTGACGGAGACGCAGATCCGCCGTCCGAATGATATGAGTTACTTGAACTACCCCGGCTACTCGCTTGAGGAAAACTTTCAGGCCAAAGCCGGGGTATGTGTATATATTTGTTCGGATGTGTGCTGTCGCCGTCTGCGCTGCCTGGAGGACCCCTCCTTTTCCACTATGTGGGTGCTCGTAGAATTTAGCTATTCAGCTAGAGTCTTCGCGTGCTTATATAGATCCCGCAGCGGGGATGCGGAGACAACTAGGCTCTTTGACCAACTGAGCCAGGCGACTCTTGACGCGCAGGCGCAGTTCCCATCTGCGGAGATGGTCGTGTTGGGGGACTTTAATGCTCACCATGAATCATGGTTGAGTTCCCTCAAGACTGACCATGCAGGAAGAACTGCCCACGCTTTCGCTCTCACGCATGACTTGACCCAACTGGTAACCCAGCCCACCCGGGTTCCAGACATATCGGATCATGCACCCTCTTTGCTTGACCTTCTGCTCGCGAGTCACCCTACCTACTATACAGTATCAGTCAGCGCCCCTCTGGGAAGTTCTGATCACTGTTTGGTTGCGTGTAAGGTTTCCCAAATGCCTCCAACTAAGCTGAAGGAGGTCACTTGTGGCATTTGGCACTACTCGTCGGCGGATTGGGATGGTATGCGCGACTACTTTGCGTCCATCCCTTAGTTGCAGCACTGCTTTGCGGGAAAGGATGCCTCAGCAGCTGCCGATGCTGTTGCCGATGAGATTGGAACGGCTATGGATTACTACATACCGTCTTCCAGTGTCATCGCCAATCGCAGAGGACGCCCTTGGTTCAATCGCGAATGCATGGACGCTGTTAGTGAGAAACAGGCTGCATATCGTGGTTGGATCAAGAGTCGTGTAACAAAGGATCCCAACCTTACGTCCCTTAAAGCAGCCTATAACAAAGCAACAGAGTTTTGCAGGAGGGCTTACATAAGAGCGGATGACCAGCGCGTTTCACGGATTGGCCAGAAGCTGGTGGCCCATCCCACCGGTAGCTGTGCCTACTGGAGCCTGGCCAAAGCCGTGCAGTCCAATTTTTGTCGTTCGTTGCTGCCGCCTTTGAGGTATCCCAATGGATTTTTGGATTGGATTTTGGAATGGAGGCCTATGGCCCCGAAGAGAAAGCCAGTTTATTGGCCGACCTTTTTGGGGCTAACTCGCGCATTCACGACCAAGATGCGCAACCGCCGTCAATTCCCCACTGCGGAGTCACAATGCCTGATATAGTTATCAAACAATGTGATGTCCGCAAGGAATCGCAGACTCTTGACGTGCGGAAGGCCTATGGTCCGGATGGGATACCTCCTATCGTCCTTAAAAGGTGTGCGGCGGAGTTGTCTCCCGTACTGACGCGCTTATACCGCCTCTCATACCAATCTGGTAACGTGCCCCTAGCTTGGAGGGAGGCCAACGTGCAACCTATCCCCAAGAAAGGAGATCGGTCTGATCCGACAAACTATCGCCCAATAGCTGTCACTTCAGTTCTCTGCAAAGTGATGGCGCGGATTCTAAATATCCAGATAATCCGGCACCTGGAACGTCACTCCATTCTTAATGATCGACAGTACGGGTTTCGGCCGAACCGATCAACGGGTGACGTTCTAGCGTATCTAATGCATCTCTGGAGTGAAGCTATCGACAAACAGGGCGAAACCTTAGCGATAAGTCTGGATATTGCTAAGGCCTTTGATCGGGTCTGGCACCGTGGTCTCCTCTCCAAGCTTCCGGCATATGGTCTTCCCGGCCGCCTTTGTGAGTGGATCTCGGGCTTTCTACGCGAGCGAAGATTGCGTGTCCTTGTTGACGGAGGCACTTCGCGGCTCGTGACAGTTAATGCTAGGGTGCCACAGGGCTCCGTGCTGTCGCCCACGCTGTTCCTTCTGCATATCAATGACTTGTTGCCTCTAGGCAACATTCATTGCTATGCAGATGATAGCACAGTGCACGGTTGCTATTATAAGCAATCGTCAAGCAGCCGGGAGGACCCTGAGAGAAACCGGGAAAAACTTGTCGCTGAGCTCAACCATGTTTTGGAACATATATAGTCGTAGGGCTCCCGAAACTTGGTTGAGTTCAACGCGAAGAAAACCCAGGTATGCGCGTTCAGCTCCAAAAAATCCCCATTCCTTCCACTTCCCTATCTTCAGGGTACAATGCTGACACTGCAGGACAAGCTCAGCCTACTGGGAATGAGCATCCGGAAGGACATGAGCAACAAAGATTATATCGAGAGCGTCATCTGTACTGCGTCGCGCAAGCTTGGCATCCTGAACAAGGTGCACCGATTTTTTACTCTAGAGCTGCGATACCTGTTGTATAAAGCTCAGGTCCGAAGCAGCATGAAGTACTGTTCGCACCTTTGGGACGGCTCTGCCAAGTACTTGCTCGATGCCCAAGATGGACTACAGCGCTACGCCTTCCGTGTTGTCAACGATCCTCATGTAACTGAGCATGCGGAGTCGTTACAGCTTCGCAGAGATATAGCGTCTCTTAGTGTATTCTATCGCCTGTACCACGGTGAGTGCTCTGAAGAGTTATTCAACCTTATCCCTTCCTCTCCTTTCCATCAGCGGACCACCCGTGCCGGACTGCGTTGCCACAGTTGGACGGTCAGTTCAATACCGTCTCGCACTAAAAAGTTTGGCAATTCGTTTTTATGCCGAACCATCAAATTGTGGAACCAACTCCCGGCGCATGTATTCCCTCCCCTCTATAACATCGGGTCCTTCAAACGTAGTGTGAAGAAGCATTTGGCCAGATCGGCAAAATGATAGTGACGGAGTGAAGATATTTGTGTTTTCCATCCGTTACTCTCATCTCTGGACTGTATTCGCACTTTCCATCAGGCGCGGTGCAGTCATTTGCCGAGAGAAAAAAAAATTTGGGACAGCTTTGTTTTGTTTTGTTAATAGAGAATTGTCACTTTTAAGACGATTTTTAATCAAAATGTTCTCAAGTGTAGAAACAAATTAATTGGAACACATGGTCCTATCAAATGGCTACCGCGCAGCCCTGATCTGACGCCCCTTGATTTTTTCTTTGGGGCTATGTGAAAAATTAAATTTATAAAAAAAATCCAACAGTGTTCAACAATTGAAAGACGCACTTGCAGCAATTTTCAATAGAATCCATCTGAGTAGAATTTCAGCAGCTACTTGCTCTTTGCGGAAGTGAGCGAATCAATGCATCCGCCAAGGCGGCAATCAATTCGAGTACTTACTATCATAGGCTTTTTATGTTATTTTGCTTTTCGCTATTGTTTTTACTTTGAAATACATAATATGTTGTCAATTTGTTAGTTTCCTTATTGTTAGTTTCCTTAACTACCTGGAATAACTGATTACTAAATAGGTCCCTACAAAATGTATGGTAAAAAGTTTTTTGCGATTTCTGATATTTAGAGTACTCTTACCTCAGTTGGTTCCAAAGAGACTATTGATTCTTACCATAGACCGGATTGAACGGCATAAAAAAAAGTTTTGTAAAAATTGCCTTTTATCTTGCTGACTGTACCATTTTTTCAAAATCTGTGAACGTCTCAATAAAAATATCTTCAAAATTCATGGATAGTCTTCTAGAACCGTTTTTCTGTAACTACAACGATAAGGTAGCTGGCCTTGCTGCCCCGTCTCAAATTTACACAGGATAAAGCCAAATTCATCAAAAGAGCTAACAATAAAAAATCCATCAATTTTACTCTTTATTAGGTAGTGATTCGCCTTCACATAGGTAATATCAAACAACGTGATGCAATACCAACACTAGTTCACTCGAAGGAGTACTTTAAAATAAAAGTTAAAAGAAATTCAAAGAAAGTAAGTAACCTTCTAGATAAAACATGAAATAGTATTTAAAAAATCTAATGGGTACCTATAGGCCAAGAGTCAAAGCAAAAAATTCAGTATAAAACAATAGCAATACCATAGTATAATAAGACAAGTATTGTAGCGCAGCTTGTATGTGTGCACGACAGCCGGGTGCCATGTACAGACGCACATATTCACACAATCCTGAGGTGCATTCACGTTGCATAGCGAGGGTTGTCGCACTCACTATTCTTTATAAAATTGAAGCGTTCGCTCGGTGTTTAAGTAGTGACATCAAATATTAGACGTATTTATTGCTGTGTTTATGTTTGTTAGACCAAGGGTGCCTCGAATTCTGAAATACTTAGCAATTTCTATTCATGTTTATATGTACAAATTCGTGACTGATATAAAAATGTCAAATACGTAAATACTGCATTTAGAAAAGGTTATTTCAATAAAGCACGAGAATACTAAATAAATAAATATTAGACAACATCACATACGTTGTTCTGATCCCAAAGTAAGTAACTAAAGCACTTCTGTTATGGAAATCAGAAACAACGACTGCACCATAAACATCCAGACCCGAGGCAATATAGAAAAGTTAGTTTTTCTACATTGATTCGGCTAAGGATCGAAGCTGGGACCTCAGAAATGGCGTCACCATGAAAACCGGTGTGCAAGCCACTCAACCACCGAGGGCCTTGTCTAAATACTGTGATGAGCACCTTATGTCGTCAAATTATGTTTACAACCTGTAGGTACAGGTAAAATAATAATGTGACAACCCTACGCTTTGAACGCAGTGTAGGTATTGACGCGCTGAACCGAGGGAAGTTGCACTATTTGTTCCAGTTATACTGTGGCAATAATTTGTCAATTACGTAATAAAATGTAACCAAGCGGGTAGTTAACATCTATATGTAGTTACCGTAAAAGGCGCGCATTGGACCACAAAACGCATTATACAGGTTTTTATTATCTTCTATACAATATTAACACAATATGCTGAACGTTTTGTATTAGTTTCTTCACCTTAATGACAGTAGATTAAAATCAAACTACGTTAACGTAACTTGTTGAATAGCAAATCCATTAATCAAATGGGTTAGTAACAAAATCTTGACCAATGACTTTAATATCGTAAATTAGCTCTAACGTAGTTTATCGTATTAATAGGCTGGTATTTTGCAACACCACGTTACTTAAGTAAATACTTTAAAGATAGACAGTTCAAGTTTTTTGTTTTAAATTGAATAATCTGGTTTACTGCAAAAGGTTTGGAATTTTTGTCCACTTCGACGGCTGCAGTGCACTGGATTTGTACTAATTGGTGACGGGGCCTGTACTCAATATTGTTAAAGTACTGTAAAGCCAAAGTCTTTTAATCTCTTTCACCGGTATCGAGTAGGTATTAATTGCTTAAAATAGAATCTACTCTCTTGTGTTTAATTTGGGTTCGTCCGTTATTACCAGTAATCGGAATCGAGGGAGTTAATCTGTCTAAAGTACAAATATTTTCTTCGTTTGGATTTCCCCATTTCGTCACCAATGCATATAAAAGTTCTTTTTTTTTTTTTACTGTTTTTTTTCTAATAATTTTGATTCACGATTATTTTTTAAATGGCTAAACATGTAAATACGTAAATATCTATAAAAACACAATCATCTATGTATAATATTATTTTTTGAGATAATAATTTGTTGTAATTTATTGCAAATACTTAATAGGACATAATAATTTGACGCCAATGTACACACACCTGCACATCAAGCTACACATTGACATATCTTGTTCCGTAGCACTGGAGGCGATTTTCGAACAAAAATGTGTAGTCTGGTGTGCCGGTGTCCGTACTCAAATTTCAATAAATAATACACATTTTTTAAAAATCAGTTCCGAGAAATCCAGGGATTTGTAAAAAGGGAACGTCCTCGTTATTCTTCAGTTTAGCTAAAAGTCCATATCAATGCCTTGTCCTGTAATATAGTACCTATATCTTTCTACATTATGCCACACATATCTGAAAATTCTCCCTTATTGAATGTAGTTTAAAAAGAGACAATTAACGTCATTTCCATAGCGTCATATTTGCAGTTTAAAACAGTCAAGTTAGTTCTAGGTTAATGTACCAAACTGTGAGTTGAGACAAAATTCCTATTGAATGATCAAACGAGCCTGTGCGCGTAGGCTCAAACAGCTGATCGCTGATTACTTTGATTGCGGCAATATGCCGTTCGCATTGAAGTGATTGGCTGATCCAAATTCATGTGCAGCGTTTAATGGTCAAAGTTTCAAGACTATTTAGTATTACTTTTACTTTGTATGTACTTTAAATTCTACGCACGTTGTTATTGTAGTCTTTTTAAAATTGTAACTTAAAATAAGAGGAGTGTCATAGACAGAGATGGGTAAGCGCCCGGGTTTTAAACCTATTAACGCCAGAAATCGAGGGCAAAAACAATATAGAACTAAATATTTGTAAATCGAGTTTTATTCAAATATAAGGATATTATTTATTACCAAATGTTTATTGCTTACCATATTTTGCTTTTTTATTGAACCGATTCGCTTGTAAGTCGCATTAAAATTAATTGATACAAAAACTAGTTATTATATACATGAATCGATTTCCATAAAAATTTAATAGTAATGTGCATCCTTATCATCGGCGCTTTCGGTAAAAAACCAGTTAAAATCCGAGCGGATTGATTAGACTTTAATCCACTGGCTATCTCTGGTCATAGTTTCAAAAATAATAAAATGATAACTACTCTATTAAATTATAAAGAAACTTAAGAAAATAATGTCTTTAAAACATATTCTATCTTGTTCCAGAACTCTATAATAACGCACACACACACACACACACACACACACACACACACACACACACACAC
>NW_020654051.1:6610861-6614507 GCF_003589595.1 Hyposmocoma kahamanoa | reverse complement strand
GCGTATAAGTCTAATAACGATTTAAGCATTTAGGAATCTTACTTTTACGATTAACATGAATGCTTTTAGAAGAGCGTTTGTGTTATGAATAGGCAAAAGTTGCACAATAGGTAAATGAGAGGCTTATTATATAAGAATCTTGTTATGATTTAATTATATAGATAATATACTTCTAATTAAACTCTTTCAGTATTGAAGAGTTTTGTGTAGGAGAAACTATTTTGTTAACGGCAGTTAATTAAGTGTTAATTACATCACAACCAACAAGACAGGCTTATACACAATGGCTCAGATTGGTGAGTTTTTTTTAAAGCCGCGTTTAGTAATAAAAAAATTCAAGACAGGTTAAGCAAACATTTGATTTATCTAATAACTTTGGATTTATAAAGCAATTTACGAAACAATGAAACTAAAATTATTATGCGAAACTGACAAATTACACAGAATTGCTTAATTTTACTATTTGTACGCACTCTCTCTACTACTAAAAACCGTGGTTAATCAGAAGTACTAAAGTTCTATAGTTAAATGTAAACTGTCTGTAGTGCAATTATTCAACAGAACTTGAAGTTTGTTTTTGATCAAACGAGGTTATGCACGAACATTTTATTATATAAACATCTACAGTTATAGCCAATTTCTATTCTATTCTATAATAATTATTGTTATTATTATATTTATTATTATTGTTACATTTAGCATAGTTCTTAAAGTAAGAAATTAATTTCGCCGAAATTCGAAGTTGGAAAAAGTGTGATAAGCCAAACGCACATCGTCGTCGGCTAAATCCGTATAACTCGGAACCTCCATTAATGTGAACTCTTGACAACAGAATTACTAGAAATAATTGTATGACAATCTATGATTTTACCTTTATATTTTATAACTAAAAGAATGTCTAATATTTTAAGCTTTTTTGCCCGTTATTGCGCTAGAAAAGTGAAAAAGGGATTGTGTCCAATAACGGAGTTACGTAGTTTTCAAATTTAGCCGACGACTCGAATAATACAGAGGTATGAAAGACACTTTTACTCTATAGAGTAAAAGTATTACTCGTAAGATGTTAAATATGAATGTGGTTGCTATAGGCGCCGCGCAAACGCATGTCTTGTGTTGGACACAAGCAACCGGCAACTTTATTAGAACAGAATATTCTATTGTCGTAAAAATTGCTGTTGCGGCAATAGGCGACTGTGTCAATTTCATATAAGTTGTGTAAATTCATTTCTAGTTGCCGGTTGCTTGTGTCCAACACATACACACGTTTGCACAGCGCCTTAGGGTAGAAAGAATACGAACAAAAAGTTGAATGGGTTGCTTGAATGATGGGAGGAAGAACGAAGTGATAGCTGATGGCATGAATGCTATAATGTAACACAGTACAGCACATCTTTTTCTTCAAGACGACGTTCTGCGCGAAACTTTTTATAATTAACTAAAAGATCTTATCATTTTATCACTTCTTACGATATGCGTTTTGTACATTTCCTTATCCAAATCTTTTAATAAATAAAACATTGCACAAGCTACATTATTCGAATGAAGATGAAGGTAAAACCCAGACGAACAAAGACAGTCGTTTGTTAAAATTTAAGATCCGTGATACAAATTTCACTGCAATAAACTTACCGTGTTCATCATATCCCAAAGGCCGCTGAGACGACTTGGATGATACGTCATCTTTTTCACCATCCCCAATGCATGGGTTTCCACCATCATCAAGTCGATCTTCTTCACCAACAACCTCAAGTCATAATACTTCGCCAGGAGTTCTGGGTGCGCAGGTAGAGCGAGGAAGAGAGGTCCTCCTCCTGAAGAGTGAATCGCCTTCCGAGCTGCTTCGACGGTCTCCAGAACTTTGGACCGATTGAGGGATTTGTGAGCATCGTGAATTTCAAGACCTTGGATGTGCTTCGACTTGAAGAGAGAGCTAAGGTCCTGTGAAAGAAATAAATGTCATTAGATACTGTGTTTTATTTTAGAACAAAAAAGATGGATATATAGATCCTTATTAGTACTACATTTTGTCTCTTCCTTTTCCCTTTCAGTAATATCTTGGCAGTATCTGCGTGAAGAAATTTTTTTAAGGAACATCATAAGAACGTTGAACAGAACTCACAGACTAACTTATTACAGAGATGGATGTACAACAAATTTAATGCTAAAATCTTTTTAACTGACATTGCATACAATTATTTACGCACTCGAATCGCAGTATAACACAATACAAGTACACTATGAATACATTGAATTTGTTAACACATTTCCGTTGCTTTGTTCTTATTTTCGATGAGAATGTAAACGTGGCGCTGTGTTGTATGTTACCGGATTAATTCAAAGGTAATGGAAAAATTTCTATAATGGAATGTACGTACCAAAAATAAGTTGTATTGAATACATTTCAACGAAACTACCACCACAAAAATAATTGAAAACACGTAATTTTTTTATTAACTTAACACAAATAATCTCAGTACAGAGTACTGAAAAAACCGACCTCAAAAGTACGTGGAATTACGGGTATTTGCTAAGTTTTATTGAAATATCCCCTAGTTCGCCACTATACAGGACTTGACGCTGGAGATAATAAAAATAGCTTCTCACTACGACACTACTCATAGTATATTGAGAGAAAAACGCCTTGAATGGGAGAAATAGCACAATCAACCATTAAAGTAATTGCTCCTAAATTAAAGTTAGGCGCTATTTATAAAAATGAATCTTCATGCGTAAACAGCCACCCTTTGAGGTGGATGATTTTCTTCAAAATGAAATGGGACCACTATGGAAGTACCCCCTTTCCAACAAAAAAAGAATCATGAAAATCGTTTCACAAATACCGGAGTTATCGCGTAACACACATACAAAAAAAAGGAAAGGAGAAAGAAATTATATCCCAATATCTAGTGTAGGTTATATAGATCAATTGCTTCTGAGCCCCTGCCGCCCTAATAATAAAGCACACACACTCAATATAGCCCCTCACTTGAAAAACCCTGGGTCGCGGGTGCCATGGACACACACATAGACAACCACATTTTTTTTACATCTAAACTCACGAGAGAAATAAATGAAGTTAATACAAATATTTCTCCCGGCCTAGAATCAAATCTGGGACCTCTGCGTGGCAGTGGCCACGGAGGCAGTTACAATCTAGAATTAATTACAATTTAGCCATTTTACAATTTCAATTTAACATAATTTCCTACAACAAAAGTAACTTGTATAAAGAAATTGTCCATCGACAAAATATCTTTCTATGTTAGTTAAGGGGAAGACACTTTATTTATGTGTTCAAAGTCTAGTTAACACTGGCATTAATGTTTATTTTATTCACTATAATTAACTAATCTAACTCAAAAGGTTTTTTCTAGTCCTTCTTTGTAGTCTACGCACTATATTTGTATTGTCTAGCAGCTGTGTAGCCTCTATGTTCACGTAATGATTTACTCTATGTTCATGAGGCTCGACGTACTTTTTTATCACTTTACTTACAGGCTCTATATTCAAATTGCGATGCAGATTGTCCTCAGTATTTTATTTTGGAAGCGTTGTATTGTCTGTATGTTGCTTTTTAGACAAATAAAAATACATTCAAAAATAAAGGTTAAAAATAAAGTAATGTCTCCACGAAGCAAAATAATAT
>NW_020654051.1:6554892-6610461 GCF_003589595.1 Hyposmocoma kahamanoa | reverse complement strand
ATCACTAAAGCCTGTATATAACTAATTGTTTTTACACATTTCATAAATCTAATCATTAAATCACTTGGAGTGGTTTTAAGTGCCATTACTATTACACACGAGTAATTTAAGACACGTTATAGTGACCCTACTGCACATTTATAACATATTTACGCTAGGTTACTGTACATATATTGCGTTGCCTAATGTAAATTTCCATCGAGGTGCAAATAACTAGTTCAGGTGTCGGTATGATAAATACAATTTGAAAGTGTATTGCACGTATTTAAATCAGTTACTCCTGCACAAGGTCCAGTCTAGACTTAGCCTTAAAAAAGGCCAGGTTAAAAATGTCAAGAATACACTCATGTATGAAGAAACTAATGCCTGTGGAGGAGGCGAAAAAGAGTTTTTATTTATCGTACCAAGTGACGGGACGAATAAGTCGTGCGCCTGGTGGTTAGCGACACGCCTGTCCGTAACAGTTGCAGTGCCTCTCCAAAGGCACTGTCACCCTTGAGACATATTAAGTCTCATGTGCCTGTAATTTCATCAGCACCTTTAAGCTTTCAAAACCGAAACGCAGTAATGCTCACTGTGGCGGACTGTATCAATGGGTTCGGGTGGGTGCGATCTACGAGTGAGCAAGTAAAGTAAAGTAAGTAGGTACTTACAGTTTATTAATTTGTTACAAAATACGTACCGATATCAATCCAAAAAACAGAAACAATAGTAAGAAAACGCGCCAAAAAAAAAAGGATGGTGACATACCGCGTTTTTGTGATCCAGTGTTTTTGACGAGGTGTATTAAAGTGAGCTATCAATACTTGTGATTCATTATCATAACAACAAAAAAGCTAATTAAGGACAGCCTGTAGAATCTGGGGTTATAAAGTTGATATACAGACATTGTGTATTTCGCATCAGATGTTTGTTCGTAGTAGCAGAAAACAACTTTTTGGTTTGCTCCTACAAATAATAAAGAACTTGCTGAATATTCCCTAAATCCGCCAAACTCTGCCACATTTAATACAACGTTAAAATGCTTTCTGAGCAGTTGCCGCTTCCTGCTTTTTTTTAGAGAAGTATTAGCAAATGTTCTGACAAATTTCGATGACAGTGCTACTTAAGTACTGTCCACGAATGAGTTAATGTAATATATTCTATATATTTGTAATACTTATGTAAGCATCGGTACTTATTGAATTTATCTGTTACGTTATTATACTTCTCCACATACATCTTCCCTGGCCAGCAGATTAAGCTTCGCTATATACGCAGTCCGCAGAATACGTGAGCTTACCGATGTTAGTACTGCTAGGCTATTTTACTTTAGTCACTTCCATGGTATAATGTCCTACGGGATTCTCGTCTGGAGTAAAGCGGCAGATTTCAAAACATATTAGTATTGTAAAAACGAGCTATTCGTTCTGTGCACCATCTAGGTTCTCGGGTTTCTCTCAAAGAAAAGTTTATGGAGACTGGTATCATGACTATAGTCACACATCACAGTACATTTACTCAAATATTTTATATGCCCGTAAAAATATAGATAATTTCAGTAAGAAAGAAGATATCCTTAATATTGACCTTAGAGCTAAGTTCGAACTCATGGTACCACGTTTCGTTTAACCAGGGTAAACGACTCTTTTATGGGGAACTGTACAATAAGATTCCGGAGCATGTATTAAGATTATCATTTCCTAAGTTCGAAAACTACATTAAAAATATTTTGATTGAAAAGTCATATCACAAAATTGAAAACTACGTGTTAGATAAAGATATATGGAAAGACGACGAGCAATCCCTAGAGTTTCTGCCTTGTTCTTTTCAGGGAAGAGGCGTAGTGCACGAGCAATAGCTTAAATGTGACGTTTTCAAGTGTAAATTTATTTTACCTATGGAATAAATGATTTTTTGACTTTGACTCCCTCTTTCTTTCTTGAACACTGTTGCCCGCTTATTAATTCTGCTCTGACAGCCTTTTATAATTCATATTTCTTTTGTTTTTATTTGATGCAATAAAACGTATTAAGAAACGATGATTACAATTAAACACAAATAATGAGAAACACTGGTACATTGCCCAAATCGACAACAAACTATCTAACAGGCGCCTTGGCAAGGCCCTTGAAAAAATGGTCATTTATCCATTATCCTTGGACTTGACAACAATTAGTATAATAAAATATAGCTCGTTAAACAATGGAAATGCAAATCACAGAAATACCTCAAACTCAAGGTGGGTCCGCCTATTTAATGTAGTAGTGCTAATTGAGGTGTCATCTGTGATAGAGAAGGCCGTGGATTTGGATTATTTCCTTTGCTTTGTTCTTATTTTCTGTGAGAAAAATAAACACGACGCTATTTGCTGGCATAATAGAAGTCATACTTTTAAAAAAATATGTAGATTCCAATTTTGAAATAATCATTAAAAATTAAAAATCTTTTTTCTTTATATTCAAACAGGCACGCAGACGACCCTCTCGAGAAAAGAAGCGGGTTTTTGAAGTTAGAGTTTTACATGAATTAATTTTTAGTATAATTATATTAAAGTGTCAAATACATGTTTATTTCGTAGGGAAATAGCGGGTTTTTGTAGTTGCAGTGTTTTACACAAATATTCTTTTAGTTTGAGTAGGTTTTTTGTTTGTTATTATTATTACGAGTTTAAGCTGATATTTCTATAACCAAAGCTCAATAAATGAAAACGATCAACCCGATAAAACAAATTAACTAAAAATAAACTATTTACTTAAAAACCCTTTCGTAAGAAACATAAAAGAATCATCATCCCAATTAACGAATCCAATTACTGTAAGCATAAAAAACCACCAGGTAACTTACCGACGACAGAAATAAATGATTTTATTTATCTGGACAATGGCGCTGACTTTATGGGAGTTGCTGTTTGGCCATTTTCGTTCGTTTGCGAAATTTATGCTGGTCAAGGATTTTCGTAGAGAAATGGTGTAACCCGGATTATTTCCTAAAGTAAACAATAGTCCGTTTAGATGTTCTTTAATTCATCGGTTTTGTTGCGAAGCTCTCGAGTTTTTGCGAGCTCATGAAGGAAACTGGGTGTTGAAAATGGCACAGAAAACTCTTTAACAGTACCAAATTGCGCCTCGTAGATGGGTAATTTTCTGTAGTGTTTTTTGTACCTAATGTCGGCGGCAATTTTTATTATTAAAGTATTCCATTAAACTATCAAGAAATATTAAATAATATTAAATGATAACATTAGATAATATTCTACAATATTTAAATAATAAAATAAAGAAATGAGGTAGAGAAATGTAACCTATAAATTACTCAGTTCAATTAATATGGTAGATATGTAGGTATATATTTATTATAAAGAATACATTAATTTTCCTGGAGCCACAGTCTCACAAAATTTATATTGCTAAAAAATTCACAAAGTTAAGCTCTTTTGTATGGAGATTTACGGCGTTTTTGAAGCCATGGATTTTGGATTTTGAAATTTATATATTGAGTCGACTGAATGGCATAGAGTTTGGTTCATTAATATCGTAAATAGGATAAAACTACCTTTTGTACGGAGCTCGCAGGTTGTTCTTTAATAATGGCCTAGAGCAATATCAACTTGTCAAAGTAGTTAGCGAAATATGAAAAATATGAACGTTCTGTTTGACTGCCTCTGTGGCCGAACGGTTACCATGACGGCCTGCCACGCAGAGGTCCCAGGTTCGAGTCCCGGGCTGGGAGAAATATTTGTATGGTCGACAATTATTTCTCTCGTGAGTTTGGGTGTAATTTGTGGTTGTCTATGTGTGTGTCCATGGCACCCGGAGACACAGGGTTTCCCTAGTGCGGTGGATATGGTGAGTGTATACGTTACGTTATAATTATTATCTGTTTCTAAACGTAAAGGACAACGTTAGGCGACAACTACAAAATAAGTTTGTTTCATAGTGTCTATTGACTAATGATGAAGATGGAAGATGCAAGTTATACAAAATAAATAAATATTTTTGACGTTGACAAAAGTTGTATAATACCATTAAATATATGAGCCAAAAATCGATAAGACAAAACAAAAGAGTCAATAGTTCTACTACAGTGGGGTCGAGGACGTCCGTCATCTACTCTGGTCACGTCGTCCAAGACCAGTGGTAAGGCCACGAAGAAATCCGGCAAAGCCCAAAAGAACATCTCCAAATTGGACTAGAAAAAGAAGAAGCACAAGAGGAAGGAGAACCGATAACACAAAACAATAGAGAGTCAATTGTTCTATTACGGTGGTGGGGTCGAGGACATTCGTCATCTACTCTCATCATGCCGTCTAAGACCAGTGTCCAAAGTCCAATAGGACATCTCCAAATCGGACAAGAAAAAGAAGCAGCACAAGACGAAGGAAAGCTATCATTGCTACCATTATATAAAAAAAAATTATTATATATTTAAAGACTCAAGACAAGAAAGATTTATATCCGGAAAAGGTAGACTAATAAATTTTGATTTGATACATGTCTTAAAGGTCGTTCACATTTATCTTACAAGTAACTAGACAAAGTAGTTCAATCAAGCGCCAGTCATATATCACAGTTAGTGTTGACAATCATGCAAAAGTTAAAGGTTAGACATAAAGCTAAACACTGAAACGATTACCAATGACATTGTGGTTAATTGTACCACCTGGAAACCTAAATCGTGTGGCTATGAAACAGGTGGCGAGCGGGGGAATTATTTAATTCAACCATTCGTTAGCAGTAAAGCTCGTTGTGAAAGAGTTCGTCCAGGGAAGTTCTGATCTAACTGAGCATTGTTGCGTTCCGGTTTTGAAGGTGCTGTTGAAATTAAAGGCGTGTTAGCCTTGTCGACTTTATGTTTCTGGGTGATATGCGCAGTGGCATTAGATCCTTCAGATCTTTGAGATTAAAGTTCCCAGAATAGACACTGCAACTATTATGGGTACCACCAGTCACACGACATGTTCGCCCCGTCACTTGTTATGATTAAATAATATTAATTTTGGTGCCTTCCGTTTGGTGTTATAATCGAGTAATCGTAGCTATTCTTTATGTAAAGCGATAAGAGGGAGATCTATTTCTATCTGTATCGAAAAATACACAAACTGGATTAGTTACATAACTGGCCCACCACTATAATAAGATCCGCCTGAGACGCCTAACACAACTATTATGAAAACAAAATGCGTCATTGAACTTGCTAATCATATATTATCATTAGATCGCTCTCGCCGTCGCTGCTGTCTGCCGCTGACCCCGGGGCCACACGTGTGAAAGGCCGCCACTGCTGCATACAATATTGGACTTCAATCACCTAGCAAAAGGTGTGGTGTAGTTAATCTATGTACATATTGGTATTAGGTGTGAATAGTACTTGTACTTTGAAACAAACTTCTTTGCAGGTGTCATCGAAGTTAGTACGTTTAAGTTTTGAAAGAGAACGTTGGATTTCACATTTCGCCAACTACATTAATAAGTTGGTAGGACACTATGTCATTATTAAATTTGCATACTGGGTGTATTAGAGATATTATGTGGACCAAGTGTATGGGAGATTGAAATTGAAATGCGAATTTATTGACGAGATAATAAGGCGTTTGTTCAATGCCACATTCGCATTTGTCATAAATTGTATTTAGATTATAGGTTCAGTCAGTCATAGACAATTATTTTAAAATATTAAATATAGATACTAGCAAATTTACGAATAAATGTAACATGGTTTTTTGTTTTACCATTTTTGAAGCGTATTTGTGCAACTTTAACTGCCTTTGTGGCCGAATGGTTACCATGCCGCACTGCCACACAGAGATCCTGGGTTCTATTCTCAGGCCGGAAGAAATATATATATATATGGCCTAGGTACATTTATCTCTCTCGTGAGTTTGGGTGTAATTTGTGATTGTCTATGTGTGTATCCATGGCACCCGCGACATAGGGTTTCCCTAGTGCGTGGTTATGAGTGTGTATTTTGCGTTATTAATTAATTTTAAAGTTCCCAGATTGTAATAATTTATATTTATTAATTCGAAATAACTTTTTAGGAACTTAATTAACTTTAGAGGTTAACGCCTCTACAACGAGTTCTTAGGTTTTTGCGATTGTTACACAATAGATAAGAAATTGTCTTCAGTCAGCTGAGTTAGCTGTGACCACCCATGGCATAGCTGACTCGGGCTCTTTACTGCCGTCCACTGACAAAAAGGCGGCTAAGTGATAAAATATTTTTTTGAGATATCGTAAAAACCATAACCCCTTTCAGAATATTGCTATGCTATGCAACGTTAGGGTAAGTTCCGATAAGTCAAACACGTTAACTAATTTTAACTGTTTAAAAAGAGAATTTTGTGCTCAATTTGTTGCTATTAAAAACGGTTATTTGACCATTTGTCACTTCGAAACTCGAGCGGCGGCAATCGGCTAAGAGCAAAAACAATCCTGAGCCTGTCTCTGAAGTTGCGAAACCACAGAGGCAGACGGTTATTTTCACCATTTCAGGCCATATCCACCGAAAACGGACTAAGAGAAAATTTAAATTATGCCATAAAAATTTAAATCCTCGTCTCGTCTCGCCTCGCCAATGGAAAATCACCTTTATTCAGCTGCAAAAGAATATAGAGTACGTATTTCTCGGGTGTTCAGAATACGCTAAAATTAACAAACACCCACACGCACACACCAAAGAAACCTGCACCAAATTAACCTGTTTGTCATAATTATAACATGTGTAAATATGTAACAATTTAGTAGCAAGTAAATAACAAATAACGACACTAGGGCGTGTATCTAGACTTCATAATACGCCCTAGGGCATAAATTAAACAATTTATAGTCGTGCAGGACATAAACAAACAACTTTGCAGCGGCAACGAGGCACTGATTTGCAATTTAAATTGTGGGAAAATTGTAAGGCGGCAGTTGTCAATGTTACAAAACATATACTCTATTAACCGCCGGTGATAGGGCAGTGGGTGGTCGGTTTCTTTCCCTTTGAGGGGTCGATGGTATGGTACCTGTGGCAGCATTTATCTATGACTTTAATTTCTAAGTTATGTACATTTCGATGATTATGTAGTATAGTCTCACAAAATTAATTAATTAATCAGGAAAATATGGTTCAGAAACATCTACAGCGTATCTAACGTGCAAAGATCACGAATCACATAGCGGTTGTCACTTGTATATTTTAGCAAATAAAAAGCTCGGTATTTTTGACTGACTTTAAAAAAGGAGGAGGTTCTCAATTCGACCATTTTTTTTCTTGTCTATATGTCACGCGACTCTTTGTGAACCGATTTTGATGATTCTATTTTTGTTGGAAAGAGGGTACTTCGGTAGTGGTTCCAAATTTGAAAAAATATAAACTAGGGGATGAATCCGTTTTCGCACGCTTTCCGGTAACCGATTTCAATAAAACTTGGCAAATAGATGTAATAATTAAATTTTTATTGAATTGATATTCAATTATTTTTTGTGAAATTACTCCACTAGTTTGTTATAATTATTAATACAATGATCGAACACTCAGAAAAAACACTCAGAAAAAAATCCTTCGATTGAGAAGCTGTAAAGGTACTAACTGGGTGATAAATCTGTTAAAGATTACTCATAGATGGCGCTACGACTAAAAAGTCGTTGAAAGACACGACGCAAGTACATAGAAATATTCGTGAGGTCCGTTGGTACGTTCCGTGGCTTAGTTGGTATAGCTCTGGCACGGTATACAAGAAGACGTCGGTTCGAATCCGACCGGATCGAAGGAATTTTTTCTGAGTGTTCGATCTTTGTATCAATAATTATAACAAAATAGATGTAATTTCACAAACTTTTGCGGTCAGTTTTTTTAGTGCTCTGTACTGAGATCATTTGTAATATTTTTTAGTACTTTCGGATGCATATCATAAAAAACATAACACAGTTTTAGAATATTGAAATTGTTTAATGATATTTTAGCTGCGCAACGTTAGGGTAAGTTCCGATAAGTCGAACACTTAACTAATATTAACTGTTTTTAAAAGGGAATTTTGTGTTCTATTTTTTCTACTTAAAACGGATATTTGACCATTTGTCACTTGCCGCGTTTTGATTAGTGGACGGCAGAAATATGAACTATTTTGGTTTGTGCCACTATTCTTGAAAGGCAAATATTTGTAAATGTTTACTAGCTATACCTCTCGCTAACTTGTTGATATCTGCATGTTGCAGAAGGTTTACTATCCTTCCGGGCGGCGTCGTGGTGAATGTTCACTGATCCCACGCCGCCGACTCAACCGGCGAGAGGGAAACCCGGGGGGGTTTTAGTGGGGTAGGCCTTCCAGTGTGGAGGGAGAGTCCCCACATAACCCCTGAGTCTCCCTGGGCTCAGGGGTATCCATAAAGATTTCCCCCCCGTCAAAAAAAAAAAAAGGTTTACTATCCTTGGAAAAATTGTGAAATCTATAACAATAATAACGCACACACTCATAGCCCCGCACTAGGGAAACCATATACCGCGGGTGCCATGGACACGCACATAGACAACCAGAAATTACACCCAAACTCACGAGATAAATAAAGGCTATACAATTATTTCTCCCGGCCCGGAAATCGAATCCTACCCTTCGACCATGGAGACAGTTATAACACATAAAATACTTAGTATTAGTTACAAACCTACTAATTAATAAAAAAAAGCTCTTCACATAAGACAATCACCGCAAATGTCGGATTTTGAGTACATCTTTCGTGATTCGACATAAGGCGCCGCACATTGTGTTTAATCAACTTTAGAACTTTTTAACCAACTTCAAAAAAGAGGAGAGAGAAGAGTATGTTACGCGATAACTCCAGCATTTGTGAATCGATTTTGATAGTTCTTTTTTGTTGGAAAGAGGGTACCTCAGTAGAAATCTCATTTATATTTGAAGAAAATATTCCACCTCCAAGCATGGCAAACTAGGGAATGAATGACGTTTGACGTCGGTTTTTTTAGTACTCTGCACTGATAATTATGGTAATTTCTTTTGCATTGAGCAAATTCATTCTCCTTATCTTCTGATTCAAGGCCGCTATCTGAATCTCCAACTCACATTGGGCCAACGTGACTGACAATGGCTTGGACCTTGTCTTTAGAAGATACCCGCGCTGAGCAGTTGGACACGTAGTGGTTTGTTGTTTTCGCACGTGTTTTTTGCTCTAATTCAGTGGACGTAAAGCTATTTCTAACCGACTTGTCGATTTATGGAACAGTGTGGGGTATGTTCTTCTTCTTATTGTACGGCATACACAATTGTGGTGAAAGGATTTGACAATCGGCGTAAGGCATTCGCCGCTTGTTGCCCAGGGGGCCTACCACAACCTCTTAAAACAACAATAACCTTACATTGACATTTTTCGTACAATAACGCGCTTAAAGTAAGTTTATTGTAATGTTAAAACTATGATGTTTTATTGGGAGCTTTGTGACTATTCATTCACTCAGTTCGTACTATGACGCGACTTTAACGTTAAAGTAATATTGCTCTTATGTCAAATTTAGCAATCTTAAAATAGTTACACGGATGCAATGGAAACAATATTATTTTCAGTTTTGTTGTCGTAATATTGATTTGTAATGATTAAAAGTTAAGTTGAACTTATTTATTTACATATATCTCTCCAATATTTTGCTTTTTTTTATTTTATTTAATAGCACATAGTAAATAATTTTTCGTTAAATAAAAATACGCGATGTTTATTTCGTAAAATTATAACAGCGCCATCTATGTGCTCCTCGGCGAAACTAACAGTTGACACTAGACTATAGTTCCGAACTCACAACGTGACTATTAAGACTCAGCTTGTTTTATTTATTTTTCTTCATGAAAATGCGGAATAATTATTGAAAACAACGTAATTTCAATAGATTTTATTAGTACATACTTTTCTTTTCTTAACAGTCAAAATTCTCTGAATGTAAATAACATTAAGTATTTAAACATTATACTACGATAAGACGATTCGGAACATCAAAAAAGAAAGAGATGGCATTATATAGTTCACATAGCGTTATCTGTTTCCTATTTTTAGTAAGAAATAGACAATATTGGGAAATCATTCGTTCTTCCTATCACTTTTGCAATAATACATTAAGGATTCGCTCTGGACCTTTTGGAGAGAAAAGTGTCGTTTTTATTTTGACTTTCAATTATTTTGTGAAATCTAGTTTAAAGTGGAATAGGATAGTGCTATTGTGCCTTAATCGAAGATTAAAACGCGAAATTATACGAATCTCGAACTAAAATACCCGTATCGGCCCGTTTTAAGGAATCCCGAGTCAATCTAAGCACGCCGCCTCAAATTGCCTATCCTCTTTGTGGCGGCCATATTTACAGAAACATAATTAAACTTCATGTTTAGGCTGATGGCTTTGCCAAAGCCTTAATAAATTAAAAAAAATAATAATACATTACTTGGTTGACAGGTTCGTCATGGTACGAATATGAGTAATATTGCAATAAGCTTACATTGAAATAAGATTGTTTTTGGAAAGGTTATGGTAGGCCCCCTGGATGCCATTTGCAGGTCCCATAGTCACGGTTGATTTTGACTCACGGCCCGAAACGTCGGTTTGTTTGAAAAAACAAATAAACGCTATTTAAATCCGGAAAAATAGTTTCATTTCCTAAATATTATGTTTGTTATAATTATTAATACAAATATGTAAATGTGATGAACACAGAGTGAAGAGAAACTTTCATAGATTTCTCACAGATGGCGCTACAGCAAAAAGTCGTTAAAAAAACCAAAAGCAAAGATCTGCAACAAGCACGTAGAAAAAATTGTTAGATCTACTAGTTCGTTCCGTAGCTTAGTTAGGAGAGCGTCGGCCTGGTATGCCGAAGGCGCTGGTCCTAATCTAGACGGATCGAATGTATATTTCTCTGTTTCTGATGTTTGTAGCTATATTTTAGTAGCCGTAGAGCTCATTATGAAAGAGTTCGTCCTGGGAAGTACTGCCACCTTACCTATTTCTGCCGCCAAGCAGTAATGTCAGCATTACTGTGTTCTAGTTTTGAAGGGTAAGGGTGCTAGTAAAATTACAGGCGCAGTGGCAGTGCCCCTTAGATTTTTGCTATTTAAAGCTCTGAGTGGCATTGCATCTCTTATGGACAGACGTGTCGCTTACCATCAGGCGCACGACTTGTTCGTCCCGTCACTTGATATTATAAAAAAAACCTAAGCTACTATAGATCAAGTAATAATGACATCACCTAACAATATTTACATTTACAAATGCAATGTCATACTCTAAACGGGATCTTAAAATAGCAATATAAATTCAGCGATAGGCGTTATCTCCAAAGATTGCGCGTGCGCAAGTATAACTCATACTGGGTCAAGACCGGTGGCTTTACTGACGCTATGTAGCGTGACTCGAGCGGATCCAGATCTTAAAGATGTTTATTTTTATTTTCAGAGCATATTGTGGTTTATGGCAAGAAATGATTATTCTATCAACATTTTATTTATTTCGGAGTAATTGCATCACATACACACAAAAATAGCAGTCGAATTGAGTACCTGCCCCTTTCAAGTGCCCCTAAAAATAAATAACAGTTGCTACAAATAAAAAGAAGTGTAGATCTGGATGTAAAACGGCAACTACAAATAACTACATGCCACCTGCTTATACTTACTATGGAGTATCAACACCATTGTGTTCCGGGCAACCGTTTTTTTTTAAACAAAGGTTCCGCTATCTTAAGATTGATGGTCGATACAACCTCAAACGGCTTTGGTTGATTCCGCATGACAGTGAAAGTATTGAATCGAATCACTTTGGAAAAAATATATAGTTAAGTCGAGGACATACTCTGATTAGTATACAGTGTGAAAACACGATTGCTAAAAATTTCACGATAGAAAACAACTCGAACTTAACTTGAAATTTTTCTTTACACATACCAATGATTATTTTTTGTATATCAACTGAACTGAAGAGAACACGTGTAGTATACGCTATACATTTTTCAAATGGCTTTAATTCCGTTTGTAAAAAAAAAATATTTTGAAATAAAGCCAGTGTCCCTTCCGTTCGACCCGCGCAAAAGAACCGATGCAGTAAGATAGAAATTTGAATTCGACCTGAGATAATATAGACTCTTAAGTGGCTCCTCAATAGAGCTAGCAATGATAATATTTATTAAAATAATATATGTATTTTAATAATACAAAAAAAAATTATTCGCTACGTGAGCCAGCTATAGCCGGATAAAACATACATGTTGTACGAATCGCTGTAACTGGGTCTGACGAGGAAGATCGATGCAACTTGATGGCAGCAACAAACGAGGATGGTAACGGATCGAGTTGATTGGCGAATAATTGCTACACTATTCTGCCGATAGAGCAACGGAAAAGGAGAAATTGTTCATTTGTTTACAACGGACAAAGTGTCCTTTTGAACAAAAACACTTCTCAATTTGTGTACATATTGCCACACAAATACCATACAGGCTGCACAATAAAATAAACAAAATGACAAAGTAGGTGGTCCCTATAATTACATATGGACTGAACGAGTCCTGCATGCCGTTGTGTTATGTAGTAATACTTACGAGCATTGCAAAATGGTACGGACAGCCCAAACGGTCACATTACCCGGCTTGTCCGTGTTCAAAAGACTCCAACAATTTATTTGTAAAGGTTTCAACAAATTTAATAAATCAAAGTTTTGCAAAGGTTTTCAGAAGGCTATAATTGGACATGACACTGACCTTTTGACCCTCAATGTAATTTACAACTAAGGTACGTGCTAAACTAGTTGATATAAATGATTGCAAATTACTATTTAAGTTTCAATGTAGAGCAAACAGAACGTATAAAACTTTGTCCGTTGAAGACACTTCAGAAAATTGCTTGGACTCGTAATGGTTCTGGTTTTGCTGTCAGTCAACTTGTTACACGTTTTATGGCTTTATTTAAGTAAGTAGAGTAGTGTAAAATGGTCATTCCTTTGTAAACTACTAGCATTAGGAAATTTTTCCAGATGTATTTTTGTTTTACTTCTACGATTTGCTTAAACTGCAACTCGCTCCAATCTCGTTGTGTCCATAAGTTTCAGTTATATATATCAAAAAGGCAGACATGCCACGATTAGTGGAGAGAGTTTGCTGTTGTAAGCTGAATTTGATTGAACGTAATTACGACAAAATAAACAAATAAAAAACATTCATTCATTAATTTAAAAAATGTCAGATACAATAATAAGTAAGGTCAGCAATTATCTAACTGTATACGTTTTTACGATAAAATTCCGATCAAGCACTGGCTGAAAAAAATGACGTTTCCAAGTGTAAAAATTTTACCTATGGAGTCATTGACTTACAAATAAATTGTAAGTCAATGTATGGAGTAAATGATTCTGTGACTTTGAGCGATGATACTAGCTATGATGATACTTTTTATTGATGATACTTGATACTTGCTCAGTAGGTAATTGACACTTTGAGGCATATATCACATAATAAATTTTTTATCTGTATGTTCATCTAGACTATTCTGTTACGTATAAATAATAATAAATAATAACGCACACACTCAACATGGCCCCGCACTAGGGAAACCCTGTGTCGCGGGTGCCATGGACACACACACATAGACAACCACAAATTACACCCAAACTCACGAGAGATATGAATGTAGGCCATACAAATATTATATGTATGGTCATATCTAACAATAGCTTTAAGTTTAAATGTTCTGTATCTTTTTGTATTACTAACAAGTGGGCCATAGATGTCCAAATAAATGATTTATTATTATTATTATTATTATATCATAAATATATATTATTATAATTTTCATTAAAGTTATCATAAATATATATATATTTATGATAACACACTGGGTATCATAATAGTATTTTATGCAATCATTGCATAATGAGGGTTCTTAAAGTCGAGTACCGTGTTTATGTCGTACCTACTACTTAGGCCACGGTAATAGGTACGAGATTTTAAGACCTAATAATATAATGATTGCATACAGTACTTTTTCTACGATTAAATAAAATTATGAAACAAAACATAGGTTTTGTGTATATTTTGCCACCCATGAAAATAAACGCAATTTTTTTAATATGAAATTTTACCCATTTATTAGGGTAAGCAAAGGTTCCACCATACAACCTCTTTTGTTTAGACGAAAGCTAAACAAACGCCACAAAACAAAAAACCAAATAGATGCAACGGAACTGGCCGAGTACCGCATATATTTTAACCTTAGACTAGTATAGCATTTGAGTAGCGTCCTAACTGATATTATAACTAGCAAAAATTTCGAAAATTTCATCGACGTTTTTTTTTTGAACTCATAGTTCTATGTACAGTACTTTAAAGTATTATAGTTCTTCGTGAAGAATTTTAATGAAATTTTTCAGCTCAGTGGCGAGTAAGTACCATAGACAATAGAATTTTGAGTTCTTAGGTTTTCGCGATTGTTACACATAGGAAATAAAACTATTTTTCCGGATTTAAATCGCATATATTTGTTTTTTCAAACAAACCGACGTTTCGGGCCCTTTACAGGTCCCATGGTCACGGTTGACTGAAAAAAATGTCAGAAAATGAAACTATTGAAAGTAAATTACAATTTATGATCTGGCAGTATGGCCAATTAGACGCCTTAGTCTGACGAAAATTTTTACTACCATTAAAACATCCGTACATACACATACCTTGAAAATGTGTATCTATACAAAATTATATATTACCTTAACATTACAAGAAAAACATACATTCAATGTTACGGGCATGCATCATCAAAAGATAAAGATAAGTGTTCCAAGAAACAAGGACGATGAAAGTGAAACTGCAATATGTCGCGAAGCTTAACATATCAATGTCAACAGAGAATTAATGCGTTGACAGAATATGTTGATATAACGTGACTGGTCCACTATTGCTTAATTTTCTAATAAAGTGGCTCTACTACTTTTCTAGAAGGGATTATTCGTTAATACATTACTTAAATGGGGTGCACGAAAGAAGCCTCCCCGCACTACGTCCCATTTCCTTCCTAACGTCTGGCGCGTCCTGGGCAACAATCGGCGAATATCTTGAAAATATTGTAAGCCCCCAGGACTGCGTGTAATGAAATAGACGACTCGGACCACATATATTTAATGTATAACAAGGCAGAAGAAAAGATAAAAGGCAAAACAAGGCTGTAACAATAAAAATAGCATAAAACACAGGTACAATATCAAAAAGACTTACTTAAATGCCACGCAACATGTGTGAAACTCATACAACATTTCTACAAATATTAGTTAGGTTACTTGATTTTAGTGATATTAGATAGGTCACATGATTTTAATTGAAAACTGGTAAAACAGATCACAATTTCTGGTAAAGACGAGCAGGAGAGACATTAGGTAGAGAGTGACGACGGAACTACACGAAGTGAGAATGACGAGGCAAAAGAATTAAAGAACGATTCAAAATTCAAAAATAAATGGCCAAGAACCAGAGGAAAGGTGATCAAAAGAGACGAAGATGGAGGAGATCGCATCGTCACAACCTTATTGAGATTATCAAATCCTTTCACCACAATGACACGCATTTAGTGAATGTCATCGATACGACAAGAAGATGAAAATACATTAATAAAAATTGAAACGAACGTAGAAAACTTCCCTGGCGGAACAACACTTGACATGTCTAAAAACGAACCTTCTCATAGATTTATTCCCTAATCTCTATAGTCTAGGCTATGATGTCGATGGTCTAGGCCTTTGTAGGCAAAGTAGTAAGTTGTAACAACAGACGTTACATAGGTGTGTATGCCCATCAGGGTAATTTTTAGGTAAGTTTTCTCTACCTAATTTCGGTGGCAATTTCTATTTAAATAATAAAGAATATCATCATAAAGTATTATTTAATATTGAAGGGTATTAACCTGAAATATTAAAAAAATATTTCACGATAATTATTAACTCTAATATTTAAATAACAAAAATTACCACCGGAATTAGTTAGAAAACTAACCTTAGAATTACCCATTGTCACTTTTCATTAAGTATAACTTATTTCAGTAATTAATAGATTCAAGCATTACTTTGCGGAAGTCCATGTTAATAAAAATGGAAGCAAATTAATTTGTTACTTTGCGAACCCAAATTGGGTTCGCGGAGTAGCAAATTAATTTACTTCCATTTTTACTAACTTATTTCACTCCAAAAAAATCTTTTTTTAAAGTAAAATAAGTTAAATTTAAAAATTTCTATGAACGCTACTACATACATCCTTTGACCATACAACAACTCGAGAGGGAAAAGTTAAATCAAAGCGATTTCCAGCGGTAAATTACTGTCAATAAATACATTATATACAAGACTATATAATATATAAATACAAGACACATTCAACTAGTCTCCTTATTGAAATAAATAACGATTTCATTTTAAAAACGACTAAATTGATATGAAATATGAACTATTATCGTTGCTTACTAATAAAAGATAATAACGATTACTAAACACGTCAACAATTACAAACAGAAGTGACATGCATGACATACGAGACCTTGACACGATCTGTCAAACTCAAGGTCAATACATTGTCAATGCATATCAGATCACAGGTTGAACAACGCCCAAGATCGCATTTGGTTGATCTATGATTGTTAGTTATCAATTTATCACGTTTCAATTAAAATGGATGTCAATTGAATTTAATAGTGAATGTAAGCTATTCAGATTAGGCTTTGTGGTTCTGAATTAAGTGCCTGGCTATATTTTGATTTGTAAGAGATTAAGAGGACAAACGAAGCTTGATTCTATTTTGGATAAGAACTAATCAAACTCAATGTCACTGGGAGTCACAATCTAGAAAGTAATTGCTATGAACGGGTTTGTGGCATCTGAAACGTATAACATTTTCCAGTAAATGCTGAGCTCGTGTCCCTTTTCTTCATGTTTATTTTGTTTTCACAAAGAACATTTGTGTTTAAATTGTAGGTACTTTTCTTTTCATACATATTACGTAAACTTAAATTAAATTACATCTTAATTACGTAAGCTCAAAAAATCGTAAAACTTACTTACAAAAGAGCTCAACTGTATGCAAAAATTGAAAAGATTTATATATAGAACACTATCTATAGATTTTGAAAAACTATGAAAAAATAATGAATGCATTATATCATAAAGTTATAATGATATCTATACTACACAAGCATATGGGGCTTATTCCTATATATGTATGGGGGGGAGGGGTATTCTTAAAATTATTACTATCAAGCATGATGTGGTTTATAAAGAGAACTCTACCAGTATTTTGGGCGTCTTGTAGTGAGGACTACAAGACGCCCAAGGTCTTGTAGTCGTCCATTTAATCTAGAAGTGACATTATGCAAGTTGTTGTTATTCGTTTGAGTTGGTTCTGCAATTACAAACAGGATAGAATTGTATTTACCTAAACATTTGTCAACTTACTAACTATAGACAAAGTCAAAGTCAAAATATCATTTATTTGTTTTGTTTGTTATAAAATTTTTACACTTGAAAACGTCATTTTTTAAGCTACTGCTCGTTCGTTACGCTGACCTCCCCGAGAAGAACGAGCAAGAATTTCTAGGGATTGCTCTTTTCAAATGAACTTAAATGCTATGAAATACTAAATAAAAAAAAATAAAACACTTTGAATACTAATTGTGTGGAATCAAGACTCATGTTGTCTTTCCTTACATCTTTATCTAACACATACTCTTCCATTATAATATGACTTTTCAATTAAAATACTTTTAAAGTAAGTTTTAAACTTAGGATATAATAATCTTAATACAGATAGACTTTATCAACAAAATAAATCCGGACTTTATAAGTATACAAAAACTTTCTATACTTGCAAATTCCCAGGGCCGGATTTGCAGTCTTAGGCTCCAAGCTATGTGGTCAGTATGGGCCGCCCCTTTCTCAGCACTCATCATATACTGGTAGAATACATAATGAATTTACTTTATTGACAACTTTTATCGAAATCGATACAGAAATTTAGTTAAACTATAACAGCTGCTAGTTTTTAACATTTACGGAGGTTTCAGATTTCAATAAAACATTTAAAACGGTTTCAGGTTTTATTTACTTAACTATGGGTTCATTCTCATACAAAATTAGATATAATAAGTGTTTAATAATGTGTTATAAATAAAATGCGCTTAAGCGCAGCAAAATCATTAATTAAATCCGCACAATCCAATTTCTTTAAAAAATCAGCTTCTATGTTAAAAGTGATTTAGGAAGATTATTGTTATACGATGCGGTGCAGTGCGTGTGCCTTTAGAATATTTAGATACTTTGAGTTATTTCTTGTTACCATCAGTAAGTTTTTGGTCACGATTGGCCGCCCTAGGCCCGGGCCTACTGGACCTTAGGGCAAATCCGCCACTGCTTGTAAATGACCAATATTGTGATGATATAACGTAAATAAAATTCAATTATCGAAAATAAACTTCATTAAAAAGCTCATTGTCATCGAGTGTGGTGTAATTATACAAGTGTAAGTATAAATCTAAATTCCCGAGCGTTATACATACACCACTAACTCCATAATTCCATCACACATTATTCAAAGTTGTTATAGAGTAAACATAGTTCTCCATTCAAAACATTAGGTAGCATAGTTATGGTTTCGTTTACACCATTTCTTTCATCAACGTAATCAATTTATCATCTCTTTAAGGTATTATACTTCTCAACTGGAGCTCCGGGAGGGTAGGCGTCTCAGTGCCGGGCAATTACAGTATTGCAACATCGCACGCCCACTGCGCCGGCGCCTCAAAGTTGTACCAGATTCTGTTGTTACAGCATGCTGTTGAGTTTTCGTATCGGTAACTTGACTTACTGAGTTTTATTTTACGACAGGAAAATAAGAGTAAAAGTTTCACCTTTGCTGACAAATTAAGTTAGCCACGTTGTGTAATTTCAATAATTTATTTTGTTAACGTCATGAACATCGAGGGACCAAATTACACAAGTACTACATCGAAATATCGGGGAAAAATGAGCATTAAGTGTAAGTACAGAGTTTATAAATTGAGTAAAAACCAAGTATTCGTAGACATCTTGCTTTATATGTGTTTTTTTATATTCAATTCATAATTAACAACTCATTTATTTGTGAAAACACTGTGTTCGGCCAAACGTTTGGTATATAAACATTATTGCCAGTATATTGTGCATTTACTCATATGCACTTCCACAAACTAGCAGTATAATGTAGAAAAGCCATTTTTGGGTAGACCTTGAAAAAAAAAATTTTAATCACCTACATCAACAAGCGATTTGCTGAAGCTTTACTTGCCCTTGAACATCCTCCTCATTCCTCCCCGCACGACGTCCCATTTCCTACCTGACGTCTGGCGCGTCCTGGGCAACAATCGGCGAATACCTTGAAAAGGTTGTAAGCACCCAGAGCCGCGTGTAATGAAATAGACAACTCGGTTCACATAAATTTAATGTATAACAAGCCAGAAGAAAAGATAAAAGGCAAAACAAGGTTGTAACAATAAAAATAGTACAAAACACAGGTACAATATCTGTATATATATGTATCTGTATGTATCTGTATGTATATATATAATATATGTATCAAGCTATAAGTTTACACAAGTTTACAACAAGGTTATTCATGTTTCTTATGTATTAAGTATTGTATGATAAAGTTTTCTGTTCATTTTTTAATTTAGAGTTTTAAAAAAAAAATACAATTTTTTTTATTTACAAAATTTAGAACTTACACAACTACACAATAGTTAAAAAGGCAAAAGTAAAACGAAAACGAAAACACATAGGAAATTACAAATAATTCGGTAATCGCCTATAACCGAACAGCTGCGCGCGAGCCGATTCTATAGCAAATGATAATAGGGCGCCGATGGTTATCGATAGCGTAAGGTGGAGTTAAGAGTTATGAAAGGCAATAAAGGAAAGATTAAAGATAGTAGAAGAGGTAGCAATGCTGTTGAATCTTTTCGCAAAAGTAAATTCAATAACAATGAAGGTACATAGCTAGATTATATGAGGCAAACAGTTACTTATTATTAAGAGGCTTACATCATTGGAAATGTGTATTATTATATGTTGGTGCTCTATTTAAGAATTTAGCATGTAAACATTCAGTGACATTAAATGAATTATACAATAAGCGCCACATTCAACGGTGAAAATGTCGGCCAGTTATGGATGCTTAGGTTCGCCAATGTGTCAACATTCATTGCCAACATTTTGGCAAAACACAGATATTAATGTAGAAAAAATAAGATGGTTTTTACTAACATTGAACAATATATTTGCTTGACATTCAAAGACAAAGGAACCAGTGTTCCAATATGCTTAAAATAGAAGAAAAGAAAGTCACACCCTGGGGCATCACACCGAAGAGGCTGTTAACGCTTCTCGAATAATTTGTTGTCAATGAAAACAATTGCCAACCATCGAAAAATGTCACCAAGAGGTTTCCACCGATAAGGGCTCAAACTTATGTGCACTGTTCAAACAGTGCACATAAGTTTGAAAGGCTCAAGCCTTTTGCGGTTCTCGGTACTATAGGCAAGCAAAATCAAATTTCTCATCAACAAAAGTTCTATAGAGAGAAAGCAATTTGAACTGATGACCAGCGGTGAAGAACTCTGGACATACGAAGGTTTGGTGCTAAGAAAAAATACTTTCAAAATTCGTATTGACTTCATTGTTCAGAGGTTAATCGCTACACTAGTTTTTCTTATTGAAGGAAATCCAGTTTCAGTTACCAGGACCAAATAAAACAAGGGCTTGCCTAATGAAAACTACATTCCGATTGTGGAATACATACACCTACATTATCTTTAATTTCTCGAATTAATATGTTACTGCACGTTTTAAACGGACCTAAAGAATGATCTTTGGAGGTCAACCGTCCATTAAAGGTGTTATAAATTATACCAATAATCGTAAAGTGACCTATTGTTTTTCTGGTAGCTATTTGAAGCGGGTACCTTTCAAAACTGGTCATTCATCATGGTTCAAAACAGTTTCAAAACTGGTCATTTATCAACGAAAAATAAGATATGTCATAATTAGATACATAGAGGTAAGTGGTACTTATTCGTAGGAGGAAATTCTGAGAAGTATAATCAGATCAAGCTCTGCCTTGCAACTGGAGAAACAAGGTATTAAAAAAGATATTTCACAACAAAAACATACCGACAGTCGCGTCCAGCCTCCATGGATGAGCAACGTCCAGCTTCCATGGATAACCCGATTGATAGGCCACAAAGACAGACTTACTAGACTGACAGGAATTCGAAATTAGACCGACTTTGTTTTTGGATAAAAGACGACCGACCTTCCTTTCTTTGACGAAGGAAGACGAGGGCAGTCCTGACTAAACCTCTGACGCGAGCAGACGACTTCTCCTGACTAAATTGTACAGACAGAACGTACACCGTCAAAGTTGGTCTATACCCGTTCTCCATCCAACATCGAATACTCGATCAAAACTAAAAGATCTATTTGGTCGAATATTACTTATTTGACAGTAATTGTTTCGGATAGATGATGACATTTACGTCAAATACGTCATTAACACACTTTTGACTGGGAATATCATAGTTGGTCACGGTAGAAAAACTTAGATTTTAAATATTACAATACTCACGACTGATTTTTTGTTACTTGTAATTGCAATATGTCAATATTAATGACCTGTCACAAAAAAAAAGTGTCTGTGATAATTATAACATTAGATCACAATTGCTCAATAAATTAATATTTGATTTTAAAACTTCTTTTTCTCTTGTTTGATCCAAAAGGGGATCCGTTGGGAGTTGCAGAATGTAGAGTGGATCAGTTAGGGTTTGAAATTGGTGGTGGATCAGTTGTAGAAGATTAAAATTTTTGGTTGCAGTTTTCGTCAACTCACCTTCTAAGAAAACGGAAAGATCATAGTTTCCTTATTTTGGATACTTCGTTCCATGAACGATCTACTAAACATGGTTACATCTTTGCTCGTGTGTAATCTAAAGTATCATAACACACGAATACCATTCCAAAACAAAACAATGCAGCAAAATCTTATGTATTCCGTCGTATTCTACGTGTGCAGTCGTCACTTCACATTGAACTCAGAAATAAAAATTGGTCAAGTGCGCTAGGATTACGTGGCAACGCCAACACACCATGGGAAATTGTCGGTTCCCTTGAAATTAAGTATTGCAAACGAATTAGCTACCTACACAGTGAATGTAAAGCTTAGCCATTGACAAAAACAAAAGGTCAAACTTGGAAAGCTTCGCAACCGGAACAAAGAAAGGTGACTTCAAATGTGGCAGCAAATGGACAAACAACACGTTGCTAAGACAGTAGTGTAAGGAAAATGATTTTAGTACCAGTAAAAGTCCTTGTGAAAGGGTTCGTCCAGGGTAATACTGCCTTACCTATATCTGTCGCCAAGCAGTTATGTGGGCATTAAGGCGTTTCTGTTTTGAATGGTAAGAGGGTGCTAGTGAAATTACAGGCACATGGGACTTGTGAGCTTATGTTTCAAGGTGATGGGCGCGGTGGCAATGCCCCTCAGATCTTTGCATTTTGATGTTTTTTTTGTTAGATTACCTAGCAGGCCCTTTGTAGTAATCCAGTGATCAATTGTGTTGATTGTTTTTCTCCTCATTCTTCTTCCGTAGTTTATCGTTATTTTATCTCATTGATTTTTATAGCATTTGTTAAAAGTCCTCTACAAAGTTGGCATATTTTATAAACATTTTGGATAAATTGTCATGAACGGGTTGTAAGATCCATCTCATTACCATCTCTCTCTCAAATCCATTATTACGTAGAAACAAAGGTTAATTACCTACAATCATGCAATCCTATACTTTGTGTAACAAAAGGATCTAGATTATAGCTCTCTATATTGCACACAAATTTGATTCAAACTGTATTCCATAGCATTTGCTTAAGCTTATTTGAAAAGAGCAATCCCTAGAGTGTCTTGCTCGTTCTTCTCAGGTAAGTCAGCGTGGTGAACGAGCAGTAGCGTAAATGTGACGTCTTCAAGTGTAAACTTATTTTACCAATTGAATAAATCATTATTTTTAAAAATATATATTTAAAAACAAGTATGTTTATACGGAGAAATGAAAACGGATAGAACTAAAGGCTGGAATCAGACTAACTGATGTTTGCTTGTACAATTCCATATTATCAACGCCTAATGGCACCCTGGCCGATGAAATATATAAATTAATACTCAAGTTACTCGAAGAAAGATAGTTAAGTAGAATTAAGGATGATCTCTAAGGATGGAGCAGGCATTATCACTAAGTGATAAAAGCCCAGTTTATATAGAAGATTTAACAAAAAGGAGAAATGTGTGATAATGATATGTGAGAACCCCATTCTTACCGCCTTCTGCCTGTTTAATTTTTATCACATGCACATTGATTATTACAACACCAGTAGCAGTAGGCTTCTTGTGAACGAGTTCTTCTAGGGAAGTACTGCCATCTCACCTATTTCTGACGCCAAGTAGTAATGTGAGCATTACGTTTTGAAGGGTGAGGTGCTGGTGAAATTATATATGCCTAAGGGTGACGGGCGCAGTGGCAGTGCCACAGATTTTTGCGATTTCATGCTCTGAGCGGCACTGTAACAAAGGCGTGTCGCCTACCGCCAGCAGTGCGACTTGTTCATCCCGTTGCTTTGTATCATAAAAAAGTATACAAATATTAGATTTCTCGAAGACGTCGTCGGTTCGAACCCGGAATTTTTACTGAGTCTTCGATCTTTGTATTAATAATTATAACAAACTAGTGGAGTAATTTCACATAAAAAATAATTGAATATTAATTCAATAAAAAATTAAGTATACAAATAATTTTGCAAGAAAAACACTTTCAATTAGCGAACGAAAACGGAAGGCTAACCACATTTATCAAAGCGGTACGGGCTTGAACCGGTTATAAAAACTTCATGTTAGAGAAATACTTCGCTCTCTTATTTAACGGACATAAAGCCTTTTCTGACTGAATCAAGCTGATTCTGCGTATACAAATATAGAGATAGGAAAAACTGCTTCTTTATTTAAACGTTGTAGCTTTTTTAAAAAGCGTGCTTTTTTAGATGTTTTTCATATATACGCTCTTTAGTTTGAAGCTCAAAAAATTGTTTAGAAAAACGCTTAAGTGCATAAACTTTTATGTTAGAAAAAGATGTGTTGTGTTGATAGCGAAATGCAAGAGTAGACTACTAAAGGTTTTAAGATAAGTGACTTTCTTTGTAAAACACGAGTTTTATTTTAATATTCACATTACGAATTAGGTAATTTGTTTAGGAAACATAAATGGTGGGACTTGAAATTGCACGTTGAAAAAATGAAATTGTTGAGTATAGAACTGACCGATGCTTACGCTTAAAATAAAAAGCGTGCTTAAGTGCTTATTTTAAAAAGCAAACTTTTTAAAGTAATTTTCGTTTAAACGCTTACCTATAGACAAATGTGGTGGTTCCCTAACGCGACAAACAACATGGTGGCATTGACATTCTGTCATTCCGGCTCAGTGTTGCCATTTACCACTCCTACTAACTATCCGTCACACTTCTGACAGTGTTACCGTTTAAACCATTGTTTCCACTAATGATGTGTCAAGCTTTTGACAGATAATTATCATGAGAATAAACAAACACACAATTTAAATACAGCGGAACTAGTAATCTAAATCTCTGTAGCTATCCGAAACAAACAGAAATTATACAAACACTTCTTGAATTCCACATAATTTTAAAAGTACCGACCTCAAAAATTTGTGGAATGGAAAGTGGATGAAATCTAATAAACCGGATGCATCCCTTAATTTAATAAGATGCCACCCTTAGAGGTGGAATATTTCCTTCAAAAAATGGCACCACTATTGAAGTACCTACCCCTTTTCTAACAAAAAAAGAATCATCGAAATCGTTTCACAAATGATTATATAATTACAAAACAACACAGTCGAATTATGAACTCCCTTTTTTAAAGTCGGTTAATAAAGAAGTTTGATGTTATGATTCATCAATGAATGAATCTACATTGACTAAGACTATGATAGTAGTAGTTAGTAGTAATAGAGGATTATAGAAGGAATAAGAAGGAGATGAAGACCAACAACAGCATACAGTGAAGAAATAAAGGACAAAGTGAGCAGCTATGAAGAATTCGAAGAGTCTGGCTGTGGATCGAGAGGAATGGAGGAGGATGTCGGACTAATCGCGTAACCACACAAAAAATACAATCGAATTGAGAACCTCTTCGTTTTTTGGAGTTGGTTAAAAATAAATCATAAGAAATCTTGATCCATCATTATAAAAACGCGGATTAACCGATACATCAAAGTGACAACTAAGTTATGTACTATAATTATGTAAATAAGCTTTTGTTTATGTAATATTCACTACGTCCAAGAGGAACAAAAAACTCTTAACAATGAACGGTAAGTATGTAGAGTCAGGTTACTAATAAAAAAACCTGTGCTTTAAATTTGAATCTTAAAGCAATGCAATAAGTTTCAAGTGATCTACTTAAACTATGACTTTACTAATGCTATTCAAACAAGATGTATTGGTCAACCCATAATATCCGTTACCGTGGGAAACTAAGGTTTGATTTGTAACAATATGTTTCTAATCAAGTTCTTATCTTGCGTTATATATAGGTCAACCAAAATTTTGGAAATTTTAAAAACTTATAAATATAATAATAAAAATAAATACCCTGAGCCTTCAAAATCGAAACGTAGTAATGCTTCCATTACGGCTTGGCGGCAGAAATAGGTAAGGTGGCATTGCTTCCATGGACAAACTCTTTCACAAGAAGCGCTACTGCTGCTATGTATGCTTGTTCCGAAAGCATTTATATTAATATTACACCGATTGCAATAAAACTTTCGTAAGTTGTATAACACACGCCCGCCAAAGTTATCCCACATCTGGCTGATGAAAGGCCATTTAAGTTAAGACTATATTTTAATCATTATTATTCATCCAATTGCGATACACAGGGCTATTTGTTGAACACTAAACCTCCCAGGACTATATTACTAACATCATAAACAACAACCTTTGTTCCATGACCAAAAAGTCATCTGTAAAAATAAAGCATAATAAATGAACCAAAAATGTTATATACATTTTTAAGTTTTTCTTGTACTCTAAGACTGAGATTTATGAAACGAACTTTGAGTATAGACAAGTAAAAACGGCGAGCTAAGCGATTTTTCCGTATTTAAAAACGAACTTTGCCTAAGTTTAAGCAAAAAATTACGTCAAATTCGCAAAGTTCAATTCAATTTTGTGCTGAAACTTGTTAGTTCTGGGGGTGCTGCTGGTGCTGCGGGCGTTCTGGTGGATTGTAATAAAAAAGTATGTAGCCTGGATAGCAGTAATAGCCTCCGCAGCCTCGCAGCCTCCAACATCTTATTTAGTAAATTTAGGAATTCAAACGTTGAAAGTCCAGTTTATAGATATTTAAACGATTCAAAAAGATAAATAATGGTATGTTCGCTACCGCAGTCGCGCAGAGTGACGATGGAAAGAAACATAATTAGAATGCGTGGTAAAATGGTAAAAATTTTAAATTTAAATATGAGTAGAAGAAGAAAAAACGATACGAATGGAGAGAGGCGATATAAAAAGATGGGATGACGGTATAAGGAGGTCACATCGTCACAAGTTTAAGCAAAAAATTACGTCAAATTCGCAAAGTTCAATTCAATTTTGTGCTTAAACTTGAGCAAAGTTCATTTTATAAATACGAAAAACTCGCTTAGTTCGCCATTTTTGCTTATTTAAAGTCAAAGTTCTTGTTATTAATCTAAGCCTTAGAGCGTTGGCACACTAGATACGTCCAATTCGTACACGGAATCCGAGAAATGATGGTCCGAAATGTCCCAAGGATCATTTTATCTCTATGTGTACAAGCGATATTCGTATCGGACTTAGTGCACAAGCGACATCCAAAGTGGATCCGAGTTTTCTAGATTTCCATAGTCTTGGATTCGGAACAAAACGAATAGAATGGAATGTGCAAATGCGCTAGGACACTTTTTAAATCGGTATTTGTTAGTAAATTATTAAGTTCAAACGTTAAAGCGTCTTCCCCGACGACGACTTATAAAGACTTTATTGGACAACAAAACAAATCAGAAATGTCAAAAAACAATTCAAAATATTAGTGTACAAAGGCGAGCTTATGCCATAAGAAACTTCTTCTAACTAATCTTTCTGTAGTATGTACCTTCTCCAACATTTACCTTATTTCCTCATTATCACATAAAGCTCTAGGTACTTCTTCTCATTATCACATTGTAGCTCTACTCAGAACTAATTTAATTAAAGTGACCCTCTTTCGTAAGATTGGGCAAAACCGACTTCTTCACAAATGACTAAGTATTCGTAACACATACCGACTTTCGGTTTCAATTTGGTATTACGCAGTGATTAACATGTCAACGGGGAAACAAAGAGACCGATTTGCGCTGCTACACCCGTGTTCTTACTTTCCTTAGCTTGTACGCAGAGTGGCAAGTCAAGTTCTATGCTAATTAGGTTAAGGAAGGGATAATACTGCTATTTTAAATTTGTTTCGGAATCATCATCCACATCATTAATTTATCTATGCGTTCCACTGCTAGGCACGGGTCTTTTTCAGGCATGGGTTTATTATTTTTTAAATAATTGGTCATTTTATAGTGAAACGTGAATAGAAGATATAGTTTGACTCATTTGTTTTAGGAGGCACCACGCTTATCGCATTAAACAGGTGAAAATAAGGTTTGAGTGGAATTCAATCATGCAACGCCTTTTTCGCTCTTATTGCATGAAAATAAAGATTTTTCTGCCCAGCTCAAGCCTCCTACTTCATTCCCTCCCACATTCTTTATTGCACCTAACACTTTGTTTTAAATAATCAAGCGACGGAACGAACAAGTTGTACGGCTGGTAGTAAGTGACACGCCTACCCATAACATTTGCTGTGCTACTCAGACTAAAAGTGAGAACAAAAGTCATAAGCAGGCAACAGCGTGCTAAAGAGAAAGAGGGAGAAATTTGTAAACAAACGTAAGTGAAGCGGACATTTTATTAAAACCAACTTCTGCTCTGTCCCGATTCTTTTCTTCCAATACAAAAAATCATTCTTACAAGAAATTGAGTCTGCATTAAAAATCCAATCAATTTTGTTCATTTTATGTGAAAAATATTTTTGTTAAATTTGACCAATTTCTGTTTCTATTTTAATCGTCCTTTACAATGAAACGATCCTTATAAGAAGCTGAATCTATCAGAAAAGAATAGAAAAAAAATCAATTTTATTCATTTTGCATGAGAAACATTATACGAAATTTGGCCAACTTCTGCTGTTTCAAATTTCCCGATACTGTCCCATTTAAAAAACACAAAAAATATTGAAATATTTATAAAATAAGTAAGAGAGTTTAGCAGGAAAGTGCGCTATCAACCTTTTCTTGAAGTAAGCAATCGACTTATTTACCTACAATACCTTCACTACAAAGTTATCGGAATTAAAAAAAGAACTTGGGATATTTTGATCATGCTCTCTTTTGGAGTCACTGCCATGGGCGGGCCGACAGGGGAGTCTCATTACCATGTCTATCTCATTACCATTTCCATGCCCATTTCGTTCTGCCAGGCATTGTTCGACAATTAGCCGAACGGCACCTACCTATACTACACCAGTTACGTAAACCTGTTACCATGGTAATGACTCAATATTTGTAACTGGAATTTCCCAGATGTGCAATATTTGCTACCAAGTCGTGCCCTTTGTATAATAAAGTCACATGTGAATAGGTCAACAGTGCTTTTATCACATGAAAGTAATTATGCATAATGTGAAAGTTTATAACTCTCTAAAAAAAGTTATCGACTAATTTCGCTCGTACCATCTTTAAACCTCTCTCCTGAAAAGTTGCAATTTTGCAAATGTGGCCTTATTTATTTATTTTTAATAATATTTCTTATTTTTTTCTTTTTTTTTTATTAAATAAAAATACAGAGTATTTTTAAAATAATAACAACCACAAAGGACTGTATAATTAACATCATAAACAACTACGTTTGTTCCATGACTTTTTAAAAAACGTAATATAATTACCAAAAATAAAAATTTGCTTTTTTGTTGTACCATTTGACACTTTTTAGGTCAGTATTTGGTAGAATAAGTTTAAACGTGCAAGCGTCTTCCGCAACGGTTCCCAACCCCTTCACAGAGTTACCTATTACCTTTTAGAGCGATCTATTTAAATCTAATTATTTTTGTATGAAAGTAAAATATGATGAATTATTAAAAGTCAAAGAACTTAAAGTTGTTGTTTATGATGTTAGTAAAGTCCTGAGAGGTTGTTAACGTTTTAAAAATAATAACCCTATATATCGATGGGTTCTAAGTATAAAGGCCAAACTAACAATTTGATCATTTTCACTTCACCCATATGTATAACAACAAAGTATTAAGTATTTTCAGGAAACACTGCTCTCATAGATATTCCCAATACACTCACATGTAATTCACCAACACTATACATACTGTCAAAGACAAAATGTAGAATAGCATTGCGTCTATACAGTGCAAAAATGGAATTAAAAAAATGTGACCTTATTACACCAATACTGCGAAGTATTCATGATCACCGAAATATGCATATAGCTAAGTATAGATTACTTGTGATTTATGTAATTACAGATTTTTTCAGTAAATAATCTCAGTACAGAGTACTAAAAAACCGACCTCATAAGTTCGTGGAATCCATTGACTTAGGTGGAATCTAATATATTTGCCAAATTTTATTGATATCGTTTTCCGGAAAGCGCGCGAAACCGGACTGACTCCCTAGTTTGTCACCCCTAAAAGTGGAATGTTTTCTTCAAATTTAAATGGGACCACTACTAAGGTGTCCTCTTTCCAACAAAAAAAGAATCATCGAAATCGGTTTACTAATTTACGAGTTATTGCGTAACATACATACAAAAAAACATGCAGTCGAATTGAGAATCTCCTCCTTTTTTTGAAGTCGGTTATTAAAGAAGTTTGATGTTATGATTCATGAGTGGATGAATGTACAATGACTAAGACTATGATAGTAGTAGTTAGTACAAAAAGACGAATATAGAGGGAACAAGAAGAAGATGAAGACCAACAACAGCACACAGTGAACAAATAAAGGATAACGTCAAAGTGAGCAGCTATTATAGAAATCGAGACCTCTTGCTATGGACCGAGAGGAATGGAGTAGGCTACACCAATAAGAGCCAGGTTCTACAATTATTGTACAATACACACGTACCTAATTAATAGTTTTTTGTTGCAGACCACCAAACCTGGTCTCACATTAAGGATTTCCCAATACCATATTTTTTTTGTAATACCATGTAGCAGAACGAACAAGTTGTGCGCCTGGTGGCAAGCGACACGTCTGTCCATAGTAGTTTAGTAGCAGTAGAGTTCCTTGTGAAAGAGTTCGTCCAAAGAATTACTGCCACCTTACCTATTTCTGCCGCCAAACAATAATGTCAGCATTATTGTGTTCCGGTTTTGAAGGGTAAGAGTGCTGGTGAAATTACAGGCACTTGAGACTTGTCAACTTACTCAAATCTTTGCGATTTAAAGCTCTGAGTGGCACTGCAACTGTTATGGACAGGCGCGTAGCTTACCATCAGGCGCCCGACTTGTTCGTCCCGTCACATGATATTATAAAAAAAACTGAAATTGCATAGGTCACTGCAATGAAAGGGCACTGCCATCGCGCCGGTCACCATGAGACATAAGTAGACAAGTCCCTGTGCCTGTAATTACACCAGCACCCTTAACCTTCAAAACCGGAACGCAATAATGCTTGCATTAGGTACATTAGGTACTGCTTAGCGGCAAAAAGAGGTGAGTTGGAAGTACTTCTCTGGTTTTTACAAGGAGCTCTATTGCTACATAAAAATAACAAAGTCTACTCCTGAGACTCTACCCAGAAATGAACCAATTTAGGATATTGATCCTACCGGGAACCAGGGCCCACTTGTACCGTACCGATAGTGCTTACTACTAAGGACACCGAGGACATAATTTCGAAAATGTGGTTAAAAAAATGTATCTTACCTTATCAGCTTCAGACACTCTTAATATGATCTTTAGACGTGAGTTATTTTTCCTGTACTCCTTCAGCAGAGTATCGAGCTTGTCGCCCCTAGCGTCTCCTGCGTACACCAGATGCGTGCACTCTGTAAATCCGTCTGCGCGTGCGCTGTCCGCGTAGCAGACGAATCGCGCTGCGCCCGCGCCACCGCCCGTAACGCCCGACACCGCGACCGCGGTGACTAACAAAAACCAACCCCACATCCTGAATTAAACCGTCATTTCATGAACTTCGCTATGAAAGATTCGATTTGTTAGAATATAAGAGAGAACTTTTAATAGTTTCGTTATATAGTTTATGGTTCTCGATTTTGAATTTCGTTTTTCGAGTATGCGCGTTGGCCGCGTGATAGGCTGCGCGCGAGTGGCTGGTCTGTGCAGCCGTACGCGGTCTTAGCGCCCCCGCCCTACGCTCAGTAGCCGCAAGGTCGTGCGCTCACTGCAACTGGAGCTTGCGGTGCTCCGCACGAGAGCGACAGAAAAGCTGCTGCGCGTGCGCAACGGTGCTCACTCATGTGTGACACTATAATGTCATTTACTGCAACGAACTATTTGCATTATTTATCGTGCGAGGTATGTTAATTACTTATGAAACGTTATCTGCTAATTACTGCCCGAGTATCTTGTACAAAGTTTATTTGGTTTAAAAATAACAGACTAAAATAACCGTAAGTGTTCAAGAAAAAAAATTGATTACACAGCAAAGTAATTGCTTCGTAGCTATTTTTTTAAACAAAACCTATTACCTTTTTCAAAAAAGGAGGTTCTCAAAGTCAAAGTTAAATAATCGTTTATTCCATAAGTAAAATTTTCACCAATGAAAACGTCATTTCTTAAGCTACTTTTTAAACTGACTACCCTGAGAAGAAAGAGCAAGAAATTCCAGGAATTGCTGTTTTAAAATAAACTTAAATGCTATGGAATACACTTTGAATCATAATTGTGTGGAATATAGACTCTTGTTGTCTTTCCATACTTCTTTACTTAAAACATACTCTTCAATTTTGTAAAATGACATTTCAACTAAAATACTTTTAATGTACGTTTTAAACTTAGGAAATGATAATCTCTAATATATTCTAGGAAATGATAATCTTAATATATTAGGAATCTTATTGTAAAAACTTATACAGTTCCCCATAAAAGAATCGTTTACCTTAGTTAAACGAAATTGTGGTACCATGAGTTTGGACTTAGTTCTAAGGTTAATATTATGGATATCTTCTTTCTTAATGAAATTATGTATATTTTTATGGGTACACAAAATATTTGAGTAAATGTACTGTGATGCCTCAGTCATGATACCAGTCTCCTTAAACTTTTCTCTGAGAGAAACCCGAGAGCCTAGACGGTACACAGAACGAATCGCTCGTTTTTGCAACACAAATATGGTCTATTCGAATGGACTGTTTTGTGTATAATTACGCGATTGCTCCCATATTTCTGAACTGATTTCGATGGTCTTTTTTATTGGAAAGGGTGTAAACTCGTGGTCACTACTGACCACTCACTGGGACCAATGTGGTACCAATAAAATTTTAAAGAAAATACTCCACCAAAGCATGAAAAATTAGGGCATGCACCCAGTTTATTGGATTTCACGCATTTTCCGTTAACCGATTTCAAATAAAACTCGGCAAATAGATATAATTCTACAAACTTTTGAAGTTATTTTTTTTATAAAAAAATTGTGATTATTCGAATTTTATCTTGTTTTTCTACTTTCAAACAAAGGCTTTAGCAAGGCAAATCAAAACCTCCCTACTGCATTGTTCTTGTTTTGTTGCGTGTAACAAGTGGAAACATAAAAAAAAAACGTTAAAAAGTGTTGTTGTCCATGACATTACATGACACATGACAGCCATTGCAATGTAAATAAAATACTGTAGGCAACAAAGGTTGTGATATAATAATCACACAGCCAGTCATGTGCTGTAATGCGAGCGACCGAATTATGATGATCGATTGCATCGACATGTCACCTCGCCGTTCAGATTACTTTTACTGACTTAGTTCTTGCTTAGAACGCAATAAATGTAATATAACGCAAGTTCTTGTGTTTCGTTTGCAAAATAATATAATAATGTAATGTGCCAAACTACAATACCGTTTTTACCAATCAATAATTTAGTAGCAGTAGAGTTTCTTGTGGAGGGGAAGAGTTCTTCCAAGGAAGTACTGGCTACATAAAAGATATGAGGTCTGCTTACTCGTTTCGTAACTCACTTGGTAAAGCTATAGCCCGCGTTATGAGAAAATGTCGCTGGTTCCGATGGACTGGTCCAGCCGGATCGAAAGGATTTTTCTTTGAGTTTGTTCGATCTGTCAATCATCATCAATTATTGTGATAGATAGATAGATAACACGTTTATATCTTTTTGCATCTATCTATCTAATGATAAGTCTATTTAGCCATTGCGATTCTTGATACTACTGACACTTGAGCCATTGGTTATGAAATTGCATAGGTAACAGTTATTAGCAAAAACTATAAAAAATAACATATCTATTTATGACTTACCTATTTTTACCGCTCAGCAATAACGAGAGCATTACTGTGTTCCGGTTTTGAGTAGTAAGGAAGCTTGTCAAATTACAAGCATATGAGATTTATGTCTCAGGGAGACGGGCGACTTGAAGCTCTGACTAGCACTGCAACTGTTATGAATAGCCATGTGTCGCTTACCACCAGGCGCACGACCTGTTCGCCCCATCACTTCATATCATAGTAAGTATAATGTAATCATAATAATAATAATAACGCACACACTCAACATAGCCCCGCACTAGGGAAGCCCTGTGTCGCGGGTGCCATGGACACACACATGGACAATCACAAATTACACCCAAACTCACGAGAGAAATAGCTGTAGGCCATACAATATTTCTCCCTGCCCGGGAATCGAACCTGGGACCTCTGCTTGGGAGTCCGGCATGGTAACCGTTCGGCCACGGAGGCAGTTTAGTAAGTCCTACTGAGGAGCATGGTGTTCTCGTGGAAAGATCGATGTTTATTTTTAATATATCAGATTACTATTTAACATAGTTGAATTATGCGTTAGTAATAACAGTCAACTTAGATATGTCATTTTGTTACCTACCTCAACAGTAACCCACATCTATTTCTAAAACAAAAACGAACAAACAAACACTCGCACACTGTTTTGTATTATTGATATAAAGATAACAAAATCCTAACTCAGCATGATAAACATTTTCTGTTCTTATCAACCAATATAGGTACGCTGAGTTAGTCAGTTATATGCCGATTGGGTTTGAGGCTGCCGTACGAATAGTACACCACAATAATACAAAATGTCATTTTCGGGAAAGAAATTTAGGAGAATACGAAGTGAGAATATTGACGAGCTAATGAAGGAAACTAGTGAGTGTAAAGTTTATAATTTGTGTCTGCTTGTTTGTTCTGTAATCTAGCAGATTTGCGCAGTCAGTTAAATGATGAGTGGCAGTGCAAATATTATGAGTGATAAGCGACAAACTCATTTCTTTTTCGATAAATAGTGGCTGTGAGCAAAACACGTTCTTATTTTGTCATGCTTACATTTGAAAATGCTACTTTGTCGTTAATTCCCATTCCACCGTAAGTTAATCCGGAATCTTTACGTATGTGAGAAAAAATTGATAGTTTTTTCTCACAAACGTAAAGAATTTGTTCTGCGGCTTCTCCAGTGGAAAAAATATAATAAGCATACCAAATGTGAAAGGACCAAAATAATGACGATTTTTATACGTTTGTACACAAAATATTAAAAAAGTATAGGCATAAAATATTGGTACTTGGCAAGTTAAAAAAATTCGTCTTCGGATAAATCCGATTAAATTTATTTGGAAAGTGGAATTTTTATACGTACAGGGTCAAGAACAAGTCAATCTTGACAACTTGGAGATTTAAATTCAACTCTATACCGCTTGCGATAAGAGCTGTCGAATCAAGCTTAATTTGCTTTAAACATTTTAGACTTTTCAACTATTTCAGAATAGATTTGATCCTGGTGGCGAGGCTGTAAAATAATTATTTTATTTTACACGTGATTGCAGAAAATACCAGAATAATATTTTTTTCAATCTTATCTTTTTTTGTCCTTTTACGTAGTGGCACCTTGACCTAAGAATTTGCTAATGATAAGGCGCCATTTGTAGTTTAGTTGCTACACAAACATCGCTATACTCTGTGGCACCTTGTAGTCACTGAAGTGTATAATGTGACATTCTAATGATATTTAGTATGTGCGAATAACAAAGTATTTAATAGACGTTACTTCGCCATCTCCATGTTAAGTCCATGTTAATAAAAATGGAAGTAAATTAATTTGCTACTTGTGTTGGTTTTTTATGCAGTTAATTTTCCCACCCTCCATCCGCATTAAATTAATAAAAATATCATTCTTGGGCCAGTGTATTATATATTTTATGTTGGATAGGTAATTTAGTAGCAGTAGAGCTCCTTGTGAAAGAGTTCGTCCAGGTTACCTATTTCTGCCGCCAAATAGTAATGTTCTGATGAAATTACAAACACATGGGACTTATCAACTATAGGTGACGGGCACAGCGGCAGTGTTCCTCAGATTTAAGCTCTGAGTGGCACTGCAACTGTTATCGACAGGCGTGTCGCTTACCTTCGCGAACAAGTTCGACGAACAAGACTTGTTCGTCCCGTCACTTTATATCATAAAAAAAATTACTGCGTGAAAAAAAAATCAACAGAAGTACAGCAATTTTGTACGATTTAACCCTCAATGTCAATTAATTGGCTTCCATTTTTATTAAAACTTTATATGTTCCTAAATACGACATTGTCTTACCATATGCAAAACATTTTATATTCGATCGCAGCTTTACTGTTGTCGCCGACTCTACCCAAAGGAAAACGGTTGTTACGAATCTTCGTTTTCTAGGAGTCGTCTTACAAGTAGTCTATGAAAGAATTATTGCAGTGACGGTGCACAGCCAATTACATACTTCATCTTCGCTCCACCATGTACAATGCAAAATGTGCAAACCTTAACAATTCACGTACAGAACATATCTTAAATCTTTCTCCAATATACTCACAAAACGAAACCTTACGTCTTTCATTTATTCGGGGCAATATTATATACGCTTCGATAATAAGATCCCTGTTGATATTGAATATTTATTATCATTAACGTGATTTTAAGCTATCGTGAAACAGTGATTTAAATAGTTTTTGCGTACTTGGACGGTTAAAATTAGTAGAAGCGATTTACACAATATTTCAGGTTGTTTCTATATATGATATTTGAAATAATATTGTAGATCAACGATACTCGTAAAAAGAGCAACCCTTAGAATTTCTCGCTAATTCATCTCAGGCTCTACCTCTCAGGATCTGCATTACGAATGAGTATTTAATCCATGTGACTTTTCAAGAGCAATTTGCTTCTCTGTGAAGTAAAGATATATTGAATTTAGAAAACTTTATCGAATGTTCTTGGACAATAAGTTTTCAATATAATGTAAGTATTGTATGTCATATAGTCTCCATCGCGGAACGACTAGTCTCCAAATAAAACGACAAATCATAGCATCACAAAATTTTAAATTTTATTTGGAATTAATTTTTATAGATTATATTAGTTAAGATATAAGTAGTTGGTGTACACTCCGCACATCAGCCTAGCGCAGCAAGCGAACAACTACAGATGAAGACTGAAAATCAGCAATGCTGTTTACCACTTTAGCCTTTGTGTCAACATTACTCAATTGTATTTTCTGTTGGCCTTTAATTATTGTAATTGTGTTTTGTGGAGAAATAAATATATTTTAATTTATTTATTAAGTCTGTATATTTCCTTAGATGTAAGTGAACACACGTTACAGCTGCTGAAAAGCAGCGCACCTATATTTTCGTTCACGCGGGAGGATGACCAAACTTTTACCTTCGTGCTGCAGACAGGGGACAAGACCATGACGAGTACCTTCAAGCTCGGCGAGGAGCATGAAATGGAACGTAGAGATGGTTCTAAGGTATGAAAGTTACAGGGATGAACTCAGAGCTTTAAATCACAAAGATCTCAGGGGCACTGCCAATGCGCCCGTCACCTTGACACGTAAGTTAACAAGTCCCACATGCCTGTAATATCATCAGCTCCCTCAGCCTTCAAAATCAGAACGTAATGATGCTCACATTACAGCTTGGCGGCAGAAATAGGTAAGGTGACAGTACTTCCCTGGCCGAACTCTTTCTCAAGGAGTTCTACTGCTACATTTTTTTTTAAAGAGTTCTGTCTGTTACAACCACGGGAAGAGGTTTCCAATTTCATAAAGTAATAAAATCAGGAATCGAAGAAATCGAAGAAATCGAAGGAATTTTTTCTGAGTGTTCGGTCTTTGTATTAATAATTATAACAAACTAGTGGAGTAATTTCACAAAAAATAATTGAACATCAATAAAAATTTAATTAATACAGTGAATAGCGTCATCTCTCGCCAGGACTGGTAGCTGTAAAGGTACTAACTGGGTGATAAATCTGTCATAGATTTCTCATAGATGGCGCTAAGACTAAAAAGTCGTTTAAAGACCAAGTACAAAGACACGACTCAAGCACATAGAAAAATTCGTGAGGTCCGTTGGTTCGTTCCGTGGCTTAGTTGGTATAGCGTCTGGCACGGCATGCAAGAAGACGTCGGTTCGAATCCGACCGGATCGAAGGAAATTTTTCTGAGTGTTTTTTCTGAGTGTTCGGTCTTTGTATTAATAATTATAATAAAATCAGTTCAAAGCTGAATGTTATTTTTAATAGATTCATAAATTCAAAAATTCCATAAATTGCTTCTACACACAATATATGATTACCGTTGAAACAATTTGTATATTATGAAAGTCCAATCCTGCAAAGCGGTGGTAGCCTAACGGTTTAACCTACCGCCTCTCAAGCAGAGGCTATGGATTCGCATCCAGACTTGTACCTTTGAATTTTCGGACTTTATGAGCGAAATTTAATTTGAAATTTACCACAAGCTTTTCGATGAAGGAAAACATCGTGATGAAACTTGCACATCGAAGAAGATTTGTCAGCTCTCGCACCAGATTCGTGGGGTATGAATAAAGATGAAGTAAATCCTATAATACAATCCTATCCTTGTTTTATTCGTAAGTCAAAAATAATACCACAAGTCTTCAAAAAGAATGTATTACATTATTCCAGGTCGCACTGTACGCCTAAACCATAGATTCCCAAACTTTTTAGCTCACCGCTCACCTAAGCAAGATATATATATATACATATATGTAGTGTATAAATGTAGTGTAAATAGATCATTCTGGTTGTTTGCTTTGCTTCCGAGGCCCTTCTGTCCGTTTACTGGTCCCTACGGTCCGTACCGTAGGGACCAGTTTGGGAAACTGTGTCCTAAATGAGTCATTTTTTTACTTAAGCATAGACCGCTAAAAGCTATGTAACGTATTTCTACAATATGCACCGGTTAAGTTCCAAGCGACCAATTATATGGGTACGTCACTAAATCAAGACGTCGTCGATCTAGTACGCCACCAAAATTATCTGTGTCATAAATTGTGTCACTACCCGGTGTTGTTAGTAACTAAAAACTAAGTTTTTTGTCTAAGCCTATTAAAAGATAATGTGGTCGTATAATCGGATACTTGAACGTAAAATCATGTTCGCTAACACGAAATGCGCTTTTGTATCAAAAAATCCCGCGGTACTGGTATAGATGAAATTAGTAAGTATACAATTAAGAAAAGTAAACGTTAAAATGTTATTTGTAATTTCTTGTTCACTTTACATCATATATCGAAAGCGAAAACTGCAAAAACTTGGAATAAAAAAATTGTAAATTTAATGTTTTACCGCAAACATTGTACCTTTGTTAAAGTTTAAATTTGACACGTCTAGCTGTTCACTGTACTGAGATTCATTTCATATTCTTGGTCATCATCAAACGTTTAAGATTTATAGTGAGCGGAAATGGTATATATTTAAAATATAGAAATCGTAAAATGTCAATGTAAATTTTAAAAAAAAGTTTCGCGCAGTTCCGGCATCCCATGAAAGAAGAATAAAAATTATATAAAAAAAGTCACATCCATATTTTGACAGCATTAACTGGAAAAAGATAACTTTGAGTAAAATAAATAAATAAATAAAAAACATCCGAATATCCGGCCGCTAAAAATAACTAACAGTTCCTTAGACTTTTTTTAATCATTTATCATGGCGGTAACATTTGACAACAGCTGTTTTAATAGGTTGTCGTAACCTCCCAACCAATAAAACAATATAGTTTTCACTTCTCATGCTCTTAAAGTTCGTATTTCGTATGCTGTGTGTAGGCTGCATAAAATAGAATTTTATACTCTAGTCATTGACATACAATTATATGGACTTCGGGTCCGCACTAAAAAGTGTCCGAACTTATAGGGCGTTAAAATCGTATACAGAGCGTCATTCACGCTTTAGTCTTCGTTTGTTTCTTCTGACAGCGAAGCAAGCAAGATTAGACAGTACTGCGATGACATTACAATTTAAACTCAACGTTTTAGCTTTTTCATATTCCTTTACATGTCACTACGTTTAAATAGGTTGACTTGGGACATTTTTTTCGTGGTTTTTGTATTAGACCCGTCGTCCATTTATTTGTAAGTCAATGACTCTAGTGCATAAAATAGGATTTTATGCTCTAATGCATAAAATAAAAAAAACATCAAATATGTCTAATTCTTGTAATTTTACATTAAATTTTAATTAAATAATCGTATATATGTAATATTGCTGTTTAATTTCCTAATCGAAGTGAAAAGCAGAGTGTACAACTCGTTCATAAAACCCATTTTACCCTCGACTTAAGTATCCACTCTCGCCAGCGGCTCGGGTGGATACATTCGTCTCGGGTGAAATGACGCGTTTTATGCACTTGTTGTACAATCTACTATTTATACTTTGTAGCGACGTTGTTTTAGAGGTTGTGGTAACCCCCCAGATAAGTCGGAAGCATTGTTAATTTGGCAACTGTATGAAAGCTAAAGAGCTTTTTATTATATATTTTCCGGTCTATAAATATAAAAAAAATATTTGACATTGTAATTTTATATTTATTGAATATCACGATGTTTTATTACCGTAATATTATTTTTGTGAAATTACTCCACTATATAGTTTGTTATAATTAATGTGGCACAGCCACAATATGGCGAGGTTGCTGGTTCGAGTCCAGCCGAATCGAAACGATTTTTCTGTGTCCGATCTTTGTGTTAATAATTATATTTCACTCTGTTTGGATTTTGATTCGAAGGTGAAGGTGACATACGAGCTGGAGGGTGATAATGTGCTAAAGCAGGTTATTAAGCAACGAGATGGAAAGATCGCCCATTTTCGAAGGGAATTTGGGGAGAAGGAAACCAAAATGGTGAGTGATTTCTAACTGCATAGAGCACCTAAAGGACCTACACGACCTAACTTTTCCGCGAGGAAACTTGCTTGCTTTAGTTTTACTTGAGTAGATTTTCATTCGCCGCGGATAAAGCCGGAAGGGTTTTGTGAGCGAAGCTTGTAATTAGTAAATAAGTATTTTATTCTGTATTTTGGTCAATAAAATAAAAAAAATACTGTTTATTAGGAAAACCGTACCCCTTGTAAAGGCTTTAAAGTTTTTGAAGTCATAATGAATTATAACATGAAAATCACGCCGAGTGAGCTCCATTGTTGCAAACAAATTCCCGCCAGAATATCATCGAAAAAAAATCGATTTAAAAAGCGTTATATTTTCAAATTTATTAGGAAATAACCTGTTTTTGCGTCAGTGTATAACTTGCCAGTATCAAACAAATGAGTAAAGACATTGACTTAGAAATAAATGGACGACGGGTCTAATACAAAAACCACGAAAAAAATGTCCCAAGTCAACCTATTTAAACGTAGTGACATGTAAAGGAATATGAAAAAGCTAAAACGTTGAATTTAAATTGTAATGTCATCGCAGTACTGTCCAATCTTGCTTGCTTCGCTGTCAGTCGAACAAACGAAGACTAAAGCGTGGATGACGCTCTGTATACGATTTTAACGCCCTATAAGTTCGGACACTTTTTAGCGCGGACCCAACGTCCGTATAATTGTAAGTCAATGAGTAAAGAGTATCTAATTTCTTTTGGCATGACCCTCGTACGTAACGTATTGGCTAATGCGAAAAGGACCGTGTTTTGTCATTCCGCAAAAGCTGCATCGAAATTCATCGCAAAAGTTTAATTGTATTTAAAGATTTCTCTTATTGTTTTCTTGTTACAGACCATAACACTGGAAGGCGTAGATAAAGTAGCTACAATATATTATGAAATGGTCGAGTAATAGGAAATAACTAGTATTTTACCACTAGTAATTACGGACTTTATTTAAATTATTTATTACCATCAGTATTTAGATACTTTTTAAGATTACAAGGTATGCCTTATATATATAACTACACTAATGTATTTGAAAATAAATCTTCATAGATTCTTAAGCTGTTTAATTTTTATTTATTAAATATTGATGGCTTTCTAGAATAGTGGCCAATCTTAAAAGCATTTAATTCACCTTGAGAAAATGATTTAAAAAACTGGGAAATATCAAACTGACATATCGTACTGAACTCAACGTTGTCATGTCTATGTACAATTCACAAAAAAAAATCTTTTCAACAAATCTCAGTGATAAGTCAAGAAAAAGTATTTTGTATTGGGCCACCATTTTTGAAACGCAGCGATATGTAGTTTATTTTATTTATTGTGAAAATCTATAACTTTGGTAGTATGATTCCTTTTCAGTCCACGACCACGACATAATATTTCATGGTACTAAGGGAACAAAACAGAAGTATTAACTACATAGATAATATAATATATATGCGATAGATACTTAATATAATATTTATCTAGTTCTTAGGTTTTCGCGGTTGTATATACATAGGAAATAAAACTGTTTTTTTGGGATCTGAAATAGCAGAATATATTTTTTTCAATCAGTCTAACGTTTCGGACTCTAGGTCCCATGGTCACGTCTGCTGTTTGACGTTGGTTTGTTTGAAAAAACAAATATACACGCTATAAGAAATTGGCGATTTAAGAAAAAATAATTTCATTATATAATATTTGACTGGAAGATTAAATTTGAATTAGAGAATATTAAGATTGAGAGCTCAAATGAAACCATTAATTCGGATTACTGTTTTTTTATAAGAAAAAAGAAACGACCTCAAAAGTTCGTGGTATTATATCTATTTGCCAAATTTTATTGAAATCGGTTACCGGAAAGTGCGCGAAACCGGATTCATACCCTAGCTTGACACGCTTAGAGATGGAATATTGTCTACAAATTTAAATGGGACTGAGGTACCCTTTTTCCAACAAAAAACAAAATCGGCTCAAAAATTTGCTGCCAAATTAGAGTTAGCGCGCACCAAATATAAAAAAAAACAATCGAATTGAGAACCTCCTCCTTTTGTCAAGTAGGTTCACCTGATGGAAAGCAACGATGAGGTCGACGATGTGGCATGCACCATTGCACATATAAATAATGCCTATTCACTCTCACTTTGCAAAACGAAAACCAAAATAACTCGAGTAATTTTATAATTGCCTGAATTATATGTTATTTAAGGCAAGGATTTTAATGGATAACATACTTATGTCACAGCAAAACCAGAAAGAAAGGAAGAAAGAGACAAGAAAATAAATAAATATTTCCATCCTCTAAAAGTTCGGAACTAGGCTCTTGTATTAAACGCCATTTTGTTTTCCCATAAACCTCCTTCTCCGACGCTAATTCTCCCTGTATCCGATCGAAATAGCTTCACTTTATTCCTCCTTCCCGCTGACCTTCTACATTTCCTTCCAATAGATATAATCGTCATTTCATATTAAACATAAGTATACATAGTATTACCATGTATTACTGTAGTAATATTTCAACATCGCATTAAAACCAACCAGTCTCCTCGTCCCCATAGATAGACCATAGACAATAGCGTACAATAATAAAGGGCGTGCCTATGCTAAACCGACGCGAGTGATATGCGCGCGCAACGGAGACATTATGCTAATGAGATTAATAAATTTAAACAGGCTTTATTTACGGCCAACTTTGCTTAATGAAGTCAGATACCATTCCAAACAAAAAATAAGTTCTTTGTTTGTCATGTACACTGGGAATATTTACTAATTCGCACAATTTTTGATAATTAGAATAGCTAATTGTAGTTTACGTGGATTGTCTATGATTTGTCTCGATCGCATACGTCACATGTGCGGATGTGGAAGGGGTCAGTTAGGGTTAGGTCATAGATCATACACTATAAGGTTCGATCGTCAACCCGGAGGAACGTGTGGCGCGTAGGCAAGCCAAATACACTATTATTTATAGAAGCGGACGCTACAGTAATGTAAGGTGGTTGGTATAATAGTACCGGCACACCAACAAATACACAAACAACTGCACACAACAAATGCACAGGCGAAACTCTCACTGTTGCACATCTCCAGACCTCCAGACTAATGGGTACGATCCATATATAAAAAACGTTAACTGATAAAAAATTACGAGATGGCCTGAATTTGGAAAATTGCAAAGTTCATCAAAATTCAAAATGGCGGGCGAAAAATTTTTATTCTCGTTACAAATTGGTATCTTTAGGGGTCCTTAATTAAGTTTTTTCTACCATTTTCCACCTTACAAACGAAACCCGGATCATTCGCAGGGGATGACTCTGAGAATACACCTAAGTCGAATATAATAAAGAAAATTTAATATGTTCTAAAAAATTAATGTAACGGTGGTCGTTCGTTTTTGTAAGCTTATTTATCTAGTATTTCTCATTGAAAGTGAATGTTCGTATTCTGTTTTGAGAAATAAAAGCCTTAAACCATAAAATTCCCTAATATAAGATCAGGTGGACGTAATGCAGTATGATTGGCTGACACGTTGAGCAAACCTGCAACATAATCTGCGTTATCCGTGCGTATAGTGATCGATGTAGGTCACCGGTTGCCTTTTGGGGCTACGTTATGAGCCATGCGTGCGCGCAGTGTCTGCGAATGTCACATGACGGCCGGTCGGACTCTTTAATTGATGGCGTTAAATTACACGCTAAAAGTCATGTCGGACAAACTTTTAAAGAGAAATAAACACCTTTATGTCAATATATATAAATGAACGCGTATTTTACTTTAAAGAAAATAGTTTAAATTATTGATTAGAAAAATTCTGAAATTTAATTAAGCCTAAGTATTTAATCAGTAGTTATAAATGTAAACAAAATTAAATGCGCAAAATACGGCTTTTAAACGAGCTTTTTTATTTGGTATTTCGAATTTGACATTTCAGTAACGACAGCAATGGTTTTTTTTAATAAGGCAATACCAGTATTGATTTAAGATATGCGCAAACTCACTAGATGATAAATAATTTAATACCTATAGTAACACCTAAAGACAAAAAGAAATAACCTAAGTGACCAAGTTTTACAAAATTTCCAACAAAAGGCACCAAATCCTTAGCTCTTTGAAATTAGTCTACTTAACAAAAAGTAACCAAGAAGCCAAACTCAATTCTACGAAATAAAATAAATAAACAAATAAACTTACATTACGTTTTACTGTAACACCAGCAGGTATGTACGGAAAATAATGGGCATATCAAAGTATTCATTAGAAATCAAGTGAAATGAAGTATAATCTTATGACAGCTATAGGTGCTGTACAGTAATCCTCTACACGGTTGCTATCACAATAAAACTATACAAGCCACTCGCACTATACTTGTTTGTGATTTGTGTAAACACCACAAATTTGTAAAAGCTTTGTGAAGTATAAACATAAATAGTATATTATTGCAGAGGTCGGGAAGTAAGGGATTCTGTTTTTTATAAAGTATTGTTTATGTTAGCGATGATCATACAAAAAAATGCAATATTGTATTTTATGTAACGTTGGCAAAATGAAAAGTAAACAATAGCGCGCTCAGTCTTTGTGACATTTTAAATTCATTTAAATCTAATACAGCTTTTGCACTTTAGAACTAAAAAAAATACGCCGACGTTATTATTTCATCGCCGACTGAATGAATTGATGATGGAGAGCGTAATCCCTGACTCAGCATCAATTTATGTTAGAGGATGTTACCCTCAACATATGTATCTCTCGAGAACTCTCCTACATCAATAGTTACAAGTAAATAAATAAATGAATAGTCCATGGAGAAAACGATCAAAGTCACTTGGAGAGAATTTTAGTAAAAAAATATTTTTAATTTATAGAACTTTTAAATATTGGTGAAAAAGACACGCACAAATACTACCCGATATGAAGCCAATGCTGACATAAATGTATGTAACGCTACGTAATCCGTTTTAACTAAAAAACATTTATAAATCATTTTTCTACCATTTAGTCGAAAGTGTTTTTATAAGTAAAAGTACATGCTAATTTTTCACGACATTGAACTATTAGCCTTTTTCTTATTTAGGCAAAATACGCTCAGCGTTTACCGAACTTGAAAGGCGGAAATAACTCAAAGCCTTAAGTTAAGTGACTTGGATAATCTGATCTCTTCAAATGTCATTATATTATAATTATACACTACTATTATTGTATATCCAAATAGAAGTATTAAAGCATATCTAGACAACATAAATGGACGACTCCAAATGAAGAGACCCTTGTAGCGTGTGAACCGTCACAAATCCTGGGATCAGAAGTCCCAATTGGGCCCTAGAATCTAACTTATAAGCAAAAATATTACGAACGTATATAACTTCATCTCTACCACGAGTTTACAGTGTCCATAGTCGCTAGCGACTACGTAAAATATTTGTATAGACAATGCTAGTTCTTCTTGTGACTGCACTCTACAATTTGTTACACAAAAGTGGCATCTATTTTAACTAGTCACTATGTATCGTTCGATACCGTAAAGTCATAGTACAGATACAGCATAATAACTCAAAATTAATAAAATGCACCTGGTTCTGTATTGCCTCAGCACTTATTTATAAGCACTAGTTCATTAACAAGGCTTTATCTACAAACCGTCGTATATTTTGAAAATTTATGACAATTTCTCGTTAGCCCTGAATCCTGACCGAAAAGCAGCATCTTAGGCAACTTAGGTATAAACTAAGTCAACGCCCTTTCGCAGCTATAGTTATGACAAAAAATTTAAGTTTTTACACTATAACTGTGTCGTATGAATGAATAAAGTCGTTATCTATATATCTAAATTATCTGCTGATTACTTCCCTATCTTTCAAGATAGGTAACACTCACTTTGTCAATAACACCTGTGTTTTAAAGATACAAAGTAATTTATTTGACTGCCTCCGTGGCCGAACGGTTACCATGCCGGACTGCCACGCAGAGATCCCAGGTTCGATTCCCGGGCCGGGAGAAATATTTATAAGGCCTACATTTATTTCTCTCGTGAGTTTGGGTGTAATTTGTGGTTGTCTATGTGTGTGTCCATAGCACCCGCGACACAGGGTTTCCCAAGTGCGGGGCTATGTTGAGTGTGTGCGTTATTATTATTATTATTATTATTTATTGCTACGGACAATTGATGGAGATTTAAGAGAGCATTCTTACTTAGTAAACAAAGATGATGATTGGGGGATGATTGGTCAAAAATGCTGAAACATTGTTTATTTCATAGGGTGCGTACAGTTCTGCCGAATGCGCCGCGAACGCGCTGCATGTGCGCTGCGCACGCGTTGTACGCGCACTGCAGGCGTGCAGTAATATATGTGCCTCGCGAGCGGCGTGCGAACGTACTTATTGCGTGTGTACAGCTCGCGAGCCTTTCTCAAACAAATGCATGTGCAGCGCAAGTCCCACGTGCCTGTAATTTCACTAGCACCCATACCCTTCAAAACTGTAACGCAATAATGCTCATATTATTGCTTGACGGCAGAACTAGGTAAGGTGGCAGTAGTTCCCTGGATGAAGTGTTCAACAAGAAGCTCTTCTACTACTAAATTTAAAATTATATTTTTGCCATTGCAAGCTGGGATGTTCTTTTAAGAGTCTATACAAGCTCAAATTGCTTTGGTTGATTAACAGTGAAAGTGTTGAATCAAACTCTGTGGAAGAAATTATATAGTAAAATCGAGAATATGCGCTGATTACTATATGGCGTGAAAATACCATCTCTAAAATTTTCACGATAAAAAAGGACAAAAACTTACCTCGAAATTTTACAAGAAAACCGCTGAATTCAATAGGTACTTTACATACATTAATGTTTTTTTTAATATCGACTATACTAAATAGGACACGTATACTGTCCGATATACATTTTTCAAATGGCTTGAATTTCGTTTGAACAAAAAATTATTCTGAAATAAAACCAATGTCCCTGCCTCTCGACCCAATCAAAATTAACCGTGTTAGTACAGAAAAAATCTGAATTCGATCTGAGGTAGTATAGACTATCAAATGTAGAAGTACTAAGTTACGACTACTACGTACTAATTAAGTTAATAAACAAATTGCAGTACATTAGGGAAAGGCACAAACAACACTTTCGTAACAAACAAACGATCAATCTTGTCAAATCAAGTGGTATACTGAAAAAATATAGTTCTAAAAACAAATATCGGTGTGGGTAGTTAAACTGTAAGTGACATTTTTGTTACGACATTAGTTACTAATGGTTTGCTATATATTTTTGATTAATAAAATATTGATAAATCGTTTGGCCAACCACGTTCTTATATGGAAAGGATTAGATACAAATAAAACCACATACTTTGAAACAAGATAATAGTAAGTATAATTATAGTCAATTGCGATAGCAAAAGCTTTAAAAGAGCAGTGGCAGCTCCAGTTGCTTCTATATTCCATTTCTATAGTCCATGGTTCGAGTCCCTGTGGCGGTATGAACCCATGACGTTAACTACAATATAATTGTGAATTTTAGTAGCAAAATATCTCTCTAATGACAATCAAGGAAAACATTGTGAATGAACCTGTATATCGAAAAAGTGTCACAACCTTTGAAAACGAGTGAAATATCGGTACAGGAGACCCATGCCTAGTAGTGGGACGTACAATGGCGGGCGGTGACAGTTGATTATTCCGTTTATTAAACCAACTAAACATTTTAAGTAATTTCAATTTGTATATTGTCCGTCATGTATATTGGTTGATAATGTTGATACATGGGTTAGTATAATGGTGCTTTTCCAAGTGCGAGGCGAGACGAGACGAGGCGAGAACAGGATTAAAATTTGTGTGACAAAATTTAAATTACCGCTTAGCCCATTATCCGTGGACTCAGACTTTCAAATCGCAAAGATTTGAGGGGCACTCCCAGTGCGCCCATCACCTTGAGACATAAATTGACAAGTCCCATGTGCCACTTTCACCAGCACCCTTATCCTTCAAAACCGGAACGCAGTAATGTTCATATTACTGCTTGGCGGCAGAAATAGGTAGTTATGATAAGGAGGACAGAATATAAATATTATAAGTCCATATATATTATAATATTAATACACCACTCAAAAAACAAACGTTACGTTTTTTTTTTCTTCTGTTATTTACAGACACATTAATTCGTGTGAACCCATACATAAATTTAAATTAAAATAAATAATATAATAGGAGCTGAAAACAAACGAATGAGTGTTATAATATCTAGACGAAGAAATATAAAAATAAGCGTAGTGCATATGTTGAGGTAAGACTTTCAAAGGTCATGCAAATTATATTATCAAAAAAAAACTATCGCGCCAGAGACAGTGATATCTGTGCAGAAATAACAAGGTTGCTCATTGGTCGCATTTGAACATGTGATTGATAAGGTACTACATTTTAACTTATATAATAGTTAAAGTATGACATCGCAGTTCCATGTAGGAAAATACAGACAAAAAAATGTTTTAGACAATAATTGCAGGAAGTTCATTTCTGGTCATCTTTAGGCTCATTTGCCAGTTTTAAGTTTCTACTTTGGAATCGGGCATAAGTTACATCCGCTCCATAAACGTCGTCAATGTTTCGAGTCGTTTGCATTGCATTAGTGCCACGACGGAAATCGTATTTAGTAGTATGCTTATTTGATTTCAAAATAAATGCAAAATTAATCAAGACTAATACAACTTAATAGCACCTAAATTTTATTTATTAAAACAGTTTGTAGTGTAAATTTTTATTTATTTTTTTATATTTATTGAATGACTTGGATACGAAGTCCTTCCAGTCACCACGTCCCGCAACATGTCCCGCCCAGTTCTATTTTAAACTTGTTATCCGATCTCCTATGTCCTGGACCTAAGTTCGTCTATGGATTTTGGATTTCGGAACTCGATCTATTATAAGTTTGATGTTGAGCATGAGTCGCTCCATGACTCTTTGTGCGACTCTCATTCTGTACACAACCTTCTCTGTGAGCGTCCACGTCTCGGAATAAGTACTAAATACCTGACCTTTGTATTAACAATTATAACAAACTAGTGGAGTAATTTCACAAAAAAATTTATATCAAGTTGGCGAAATATCCTGACATTCAATAAAACTTAATAAAATATATGTGTTTTTTTTGTTAACAGAAGTGCCTAAAACAACGTTTTTAAACTATCAAAATACACTGCCGGACACATAATTTGAGCCACAATGCATTTTCAGTATTAAGTGCCCTAAGCTTAAACAATGTTTAATGGATCAATAACTATTACGCAATTTTGAAACTAGTATACCTACTTGTCTTTATTTGCTAAATTTTTTATTTGATTTGATTTGCAAAACGGGGCGAAAACTTTTTCTTCGGTGATAACACTATTTTTGTATTTTTGTAGCCCTTTACGACAAAAATGCGAGGTGGCGCGAATTATGTATCCAGGAGTAACTATATATTTAAAACTTTTCGAACTTCTGTAGTTTTGTACCTCGCACCTCCGTCTACAAAACAATGTTAAATTTTAAATTGCCCTTACGTTTGTCAGCAAAAGGTCTCGACATTGCTCCAAAAAAAAAACCTGCTTTGACTTGCCGCAAGCGTTACATCATGGAGTTATGAACTCTTAAGTTTTTCAACTACTCATTATGGCAGACCCGAAATAGCCAGGTGAAAACCAGTTATAATTACGGTTCAATTAAATATGGTTTTGCCTTAGGGTCGAAACCCATTTGTTAGCACGCTTCAGTACTCAGTATTGATTGATATAAATCAAAATGCGGACGGTTAGAACGGATATTTTATGTGGAGTGCCGTTAGCACGCTTTAAAATGAAAATACCGACAAAACCACGTACAAATATGCACATTTGTGCTGACAAGTGGACTCCACCCTTTATTACGCCTTAACCTTGCCATATTGAAATTGCAGAATTTCCGTTGAATACCTATATTATATATGATTATGATCAAACAGACATAATTTTCGTATCTGCTATGTTTCGCACATACAAATTTTCATATATGTATGTAGGGACTGTGTAGTACTTATTAAAGTCAATATTCTGTTGCTTAAGATAGTAAAATGTAATACGTTTTAAAATAAAATTCCACTCTATGCTATTTATGCTAAAACGGTCTAAAATTCAAAGTGTAGAGCTCAATGTGCTGTCGACTGTACACTAAACAAAATTACGTAAAATAGTTTACATTATGTTACCTACAAATACGCGCATTTATTAATCTAAATCCGAAACCAGCAGTAAAATGTAAATTACTATAGGCTTAGAGCAATTCACAGTTAGAGAGGAGGTTTTGGTTCATGAGAGCCATTATTTCAAGAAAACACATCTACACAGGCGGTATTATACTATATGGTCTTTAACAAACATTTTTAACTACATCAAGCAACATGATGAATTTGTTCAATGCGTTATTGCAATTTTCCATTTCTTTGTTACCGTTCTCTTATATAATACCCCTGCCCAACTTTGGAACTTCGGTCCAGTCCAGCGGCTCGCATTTGCGTGGTAAATTTTTAAACCGTTCGTTAACATCACTCGAATGACTTTTCGCTACCCTCGCCTATAATATTAAATATCAAAACGATGGGGAAACTTGACAATAAAACAAAAATAAAACGCTAAAAATACAAAGTTTATTGAAAATCACGTTTTACTGCCATGACATTTAATTATTTTTAATGAAATTACTCCACTGGTTTGTTATAATTATTAATACAAAAATCAAACGCTAACTCAAATTGCTTCGAATCCGGCTGGATTCGAGCAACAGGGTCTGGTGGTTCGTTCCGTAGCTCAGTTGGGACAGAATCAGCCACGATATGCTAAAGGCGCTGGTTCGAATCAGCTGGATCGAAGGAATTTTTCATAGGGTTCGGTCTTTGTATTAGAATTATAATAATGTGTTTTAATTCAAATTTTTACTTCTTACCTGTTTTTGCCGCCAAGCAGTAACGTGAGCTTAATGCGTTCCGGTTTTAGGGGGACTTATCAACTTTAATACTATATTACGGATAAATGAGTCGCTTACCAACCAAACACACGACTTGTTCCTCTCGTCACTTTGTACCTTACCACTAAGAAATTGCTACCCAGCAGTAGGTCCACTTGTATCTTAATTTGTATTTATCACCTGTTTACGCAACACTATACGAATAGTGCAGAGTATTTGTTTATAAAATGTATTCGTGATACTGACACGAGTCCTTAATAAGGCAAGTTCAAAAGCAAAATATAAATGGGCATGTGGGCCAATCAACTTTTTTACCGACCCTGTGTTGCTGTTGTTAAATTTTAAAATGAAATTTTAAAGTTAGCTAACGTTTTTACAACTAATAAAAGTACTTCAATCTGTCTATCTAAACGGAACTCTTAAAAATGATTAATTTATCCTATTTTCGTCATACGTACGTATTTATAGAAAAAAATACTTAAATTCTGTGTTTCTTGAAGACTATACCAAAGCTTACTTGATTTTGCATGAAAATAGTAATAATAAAAAAATTAAAACACTGATACTAGTAGAAGAAGCGTAAAAAGCGTGTAGTAGTGCGTAGCGCCACAGAAGTGTATTTGTGTAAATGTATTCGTTACGAAGCGATCGGTTTAAAAATCGTTGAAAAGGGAGTATAAAATAACGACCTTTATTTTTGTACCGGCATCTAGATGAACTACTTTCGAAACATGTATGACCTAAATTATGACGTCGTGCTAAATCAATGTTAAAGCCTTTAGGACTATGGCCGCTTGATATTACGAGTAATAAACAACGTTGTCATTCTTCGGTAACAATTATGTATGTGCAATTTTTATAAAGTGCATCAATAAATGACGAAAGCGTTGGGAGAGGTTTGTTATTAAATCGGACATATAACAAAGTTACATCGCACTTGACAACTAACTTAAAAATTGCGTTATTGATAATTTATCCCCAAAATTTCGCTATTATGTCAAATTTTATACCAACCTATTTCAGCATAAAAAAGATTATGTGGTCTGTGATATAGACCAATTTGGTTCCCATAATCTTTAAACTTTTTTTATGTAATTATGCAGATGTGGAGAAATCAATTTTTTTTTAATTTATTTATTACAAATATAACTTAAAATAAGGTACATAGTAGAAGTCGTGTCTCATAAACCTATTGCAGGTTTTTCTGTACACCACTGCTTGATTCATAATATTAATTAAAATGAACACGAGGGTAGAAAGATATTCCGCTCCGATATTATATTACTGCACATTATACGGGGTGCTAATTTAATACTTGTTAGCATGGTTAGATTTTAGTAATTTAAGTGTAAATTTAGCTATAGATATTAAGTTTTAGTGTAATATGTGAATTAACATGAGTAAAGGTGGATAAAAACTAGGGTCCCAATAAGGTTGTACTGTTTAATGTGTCATAATTTGTTAAGGAAATATTGTTTTAGTTTAGTCTTTATATTTTTAGGGTTAATCTCGTCTTTCAGATTTTTAGGGAGGTCATTGATAATTCGTGGAATCATATTTGTGTTTTGATGTTCCCCATACATATTATGCACCCTCGGGACAATTAGTTTAGGATTTGTTGCACTTCTCAACTGTTTTTTAATTATCTTAGGAACCTGTGAGTTTTTGTTGAAGAATTGTTCTATAAGTAGTGTATAGTCTCTTCTTTCGCTAACTGGTAGAACTTTGCAAAACTTAAACAGTTCATTGTTGTTTATAAATGTTTTCTTGATTTTTTCCGGTACAATTGTTTTTAGGATTCGTGTTTGAAGTTCATGTATGTTATACAGGTGAGACTTACAGGTTCTCCCATAACTACTGAGACCATACTGTATTATGGAGTCAGCCAGTGCTTTATAGAGTGATAATAACGTGGGATATGGAATTTTGTATTTAATTATTGAGAACTTGGCAAGTACTGCTCTTAGTTTATCGCACACGTTATTTATGTACTTAACCCATTTGAACCGACTGTCAATCACAAGGCCCAGGTAAGTTTGATGGTCAACCTGAGTAATGTGGTCACAGCACATTTTCGTCTTTGTGAGTTGTTGTGGAGACAAGCATGGTTATGAGCAATGAGCTGGACGTTGCAAGATTTTCGGTTTTGGCTCGATGAAATGTAAATCATTTTAGTTTTAGACGCGTTAAATACGAGGCCAGCATCATGGGACCATTTTATTATGTTATTAAAATCTTCTTGGAGGTGTTGAAGGGCAATGTGCCAATCATTTAAAAAAGATTGTTAAAAAAACACAATTTAAAAAAGAAACCGACTTCAAACTTTCCTTATACATATGTACGTACAAACTGAAACTAAAAAGTTAACAATCGGTTACCGGAAATTGCGCTAAACTGGTTTCATCCTAGTCTTCCATCCTAGTTTTCCACCCTTAGAATCGAAATATTTTATTCAAATTTAAATTGGACCAACACTGAGGAACCATCTTTCCAACAAAAAAGAATCATCAAAATCGGTTCACACACACAAAATATACATTCGAATTAAGAAACTCCTCCTTTTTAAAGTCGGTTAAAAGGCTTTTGACACTATCTACTCTGTATCGACATGCATAATGCTATATAACAAAAATAAACAACACTTTCCAGTTCTTAGCCATCAATATCAACATTGCTCAAATGCAAACTTATTCTCGCATTAAACATTCCAATTTCACAAATAATACTTGTTACTTTGCAAAGCGTCAAATGTTAATTAATTTATTAGTAATAAACATTAACCTGTAGGAGCCAGGTTAATGTTGTCATAGACTGATTCATAGCAATGAGTAACGTTAAGCCGCTATGACAAACGATTGTGTTATGAAATGACGTGATATGAGCTTTATAGTACAAGAAGAGCTCCTTATGAAAGAGCTTGTCCAGGAAAATACTGCCACATTGAAATCACACGCACATGGAACTTGTCAACTTATGTCTCAGGGTGATAGGCGCAGTGGCAGTGCCCCTCAGATCTTTGCGATTTAAAGCTCTGAGTGGCACTGCAACTGCTATGGACCGGCATGTAGCTTACCATCAAACACGCGACTTGTCCGTCTTGTCACTTGATATTATAAAACAAAAACAAAATATTTACTCAAAAACAAAAAAGATTTATGTCAGGAAAAGGTAGAGTTATAAATTTTGAATTGATACATGTTTTAAAGGCCGTTTACATTTACCTTACAAGTAATAAGACTTATTAACTAGGCAAATTATTTCAATCAAGCGCCAATCATACATCACAGTTAATGCTGACAATAAGGGCGCGTTCAAGTTAGCCGCTGTTAGCCGCGCGGCGGTCGCGCTGCAACCGCGCGGCGGCCGCGCGACTGTCGCGCTGCTGAAGTGCGACCAAATTTTTAGTGATGTTTTAAATTTCGACTCAGTTACACGATGAATTCTGACGAAGAAACGTTACTTTCACTTATTTTGTTAAAACTGTAGAAAAAAATAATTAAAAAGAATACCAGAACGTATTATTATAATCGACAACGTATAACCTGTCGATCGACAACAAGAATTATAGACGTTTTCGAGTTGTTTGGGAGTGCTTATTGAGAATGTGGCATTAATTTCTAAATCCAAGATGGTTGCCAAGAATTTTCAAAAATTTATTTTTGGTAATCCTTATGGGAGTTGCATTTATATCTGAATACATGATGGCTAACACGACTTTTCTAAATGCAAGATGGCGGGCACGATTTCTCAAATAAGGGCAAGTTGGGTATCGTTTTCGAGATATTTGGGGATGCTCATTACGAATATGGCACTCATTTCTAAATCCAAGATGGCGGGCACGATTTCTCGAACAATGGCAAGTTGGGTATCCTTTTCGAGGTATTTGGGGGTGCTCATTACGAATATAGCACATATTCGTAAATCCAAGATGGCGGACACGATTTAAAAAAAAAATGCAATATGGGTACCCTTTTTGAGGTATTTGAGGATGGTCATTACGAATATGGTACTCATTTCTAAA
>NW_020654051.1:6492569-6554882 GCF_003589595.1 Hyposmocoma kahamanoa | reverse complement strand
GGCACGATTATTCGAATAATGGCAAGTTGGGTATCGTTTTCGAGGTATTCGACTGATCTAAATAACCTCATATCGTCGTCCTCTGACTCTGTTTCCTTCACTCTTCTCTTCTATGATAAATTAACATCCACTCATAGTACGTTCAAAGGCTAGGCATTATCTTCTATAAGTAAAGGGTTATAGTCCACCCATCTGGCCCAATTCGGTTGGAAACTTCACACGTTTTTCAGGGGTTGTAAACCTTCTTCGATATGCAGGTTTCGTCAAAATGTTTTCCTTCATCATAAGCGAAAGATATTGCTAGCACAGATAATATAAAGCTCTACGAATACATATCTTCTTCTTAGTGCACCGCTTCTCTACAAAGGTTGGCAACCATCATGGCTATACTCGTTTTTGAAGCTGCTGCACAAAAGAGGAAGGCGTGGCAAGGCGGAACCAGTCTCTCAGATTCTTCAACCACGAAGTTTCCCTTCTGCCACGACTACGCTTTCCTTGGATTTTCCCCTGCATTATTAGTTGAAGAATCCAGTATCTATTGCCCCTCATTACGTGGCCAAAATATTGCAGATTCCCTTCCTTTACAGTTCTAAGTATTTCCAACTTTTTTCCCATTCGACGAAGAAGCAGCGCACCAAACGTATGCGGAGTTTAAGGTTGAACACACCACTAAAACATTGTTTATTTCGATTAATCGATACTCATCCTTACCTAAGACCCAGCAAACTACAATGAGATAAGCGCTAAACGCCCAATGTACCTTAAAATGTACGAGTATTCAGTGTAATTACATGCTTCAGGCCCTTAGTTTTGTATGAAAACGTATTTTTCTAGATACCATTAGGTTAAAGCCATAAGGAATATATAGCACTAAATTTGAATGCGGTATTTTCATTATAATGTACACTTGGCGTTTACGTGATCATAGAAATAATATTCTCTGCTCACAGGAGTTCTAACCCCCAACCTTTCAATCGAGAAGTAATTTCCTGCATTTTATATAGCCCCATGGTTAGTTCTTTCATGAAATTAAACTAGCTAGATAAATTTCACTAAATATAGATCAACCTATCTAGCATGAGGCTAGTACAGGCAAAACACAGTAAAACATTTAAGTAATACATATAATATATATATCAATAAATACGCCAAAAAATTAGCGGCAGCTACCTTGCCCAACGCATTAGCATAGCCATACAAAGGGCGAACGCATCATGGGCACCTTGCTGCGGTGACCCAATTTTATTCATATAAATTAATCCTAGTTTTACTTTTTATTGTTTCAACTTTTATTATACCTTACTCATACACACGCCTGTTTCTCGATGAGGTAGTTACCAAAACACTAATTAGTTTTTGTCGTCTTTCCCCCAACAGGCGTGTCAAACCAAAACACAATGAAAAACATCATTTTGGGAAAATAAGGTGCAAAAAGATAATGGCATAAAAATATACATTTAACTTAGATACTTTGTAGGTTACATAATAATAATAATAACGCACACACTCAACATAGCCCCGCACTAGGAAAACCCTGTGTCACGGGTGCCATGGACACACACATATACGACCACAAATTACACCCAAACTCACGAGAGAAATAAATGTAGGCCATATAAATATTTCTTCCGGCCCGGGAATCGAACCTGGGACCTCTGCATGGCAGTCTGGCATGGTAACCGTTCGGTCACGGAGGCAGTTATAAATGTGCAACTGTTACACTCAAACAACACACAACAAACTCTGTAACAGATCCTATGCCTTTATGCAGTATAAGGGCGTAATTAAATAATCCTATTCCAACTACTTCTATTACACAGGAATGCTATAGTTTATTTTCCAACATGTTACACGCACGTGCGCAATTGCATGTATTGGAAACTGGAGATTTCAACAGACAAATGTGTGTCACCGGACCGTGCCCCGGGCAGGTCCACCCGACTGATTACGTATAATCTACATTTGTAAAATTGAGTACATAATAATATAATATTAACAACGCAGTGGCTATGACATAAAAGTGTCTGATGCCATCAATGGTTAACCCTAAAAAAGCTCTTAACGTTAATCGACATAATCATTACAAAACCATAACTAATTTCAAAAACTATCAAAAAGATTTAATTCTTTCTCAGATACTGTCCAAAATAAAAGCTTAGCGTGTATTGTAAATGTTAATTTTACCAATAAAGAATGTCTATTATAAAAGAAGATCTTCTAGCCTATTAACTTTGTCAGTTTATCAAAGTAAACTTTAAACTTTTTTTATTTCGAAAAGTGCCAATAGATAAGTCAATTTATTACGTATTTATAAAACAGGAGGACCCAGTCTATTATTCATTCGGCTTGCAAAAGTTTTAAACCTTTTTATAATTAGGAAATGAACCTACTTTTCCGAATTTAAATCGCGTAAGTATATTTTTTTCCAACAAGCTGACATTTCGGGGCCTTCACAAGTTTTTTTATTTACAAAAAATTTCTTCAATTCGGCTAAATTCGATTGGATCCAAAAAACAAAGATCTGCAACAAGCACATAGAAAAATTCGTAAGATCCGCTAGTTCGTCCCGTGGTTTACTTGGCATAGTGTGTGGACACGTTTTGCTAGAAAACGCTGGTTCGAATCCAATCGGATCGAAGGATTTTTTTCTAGATGTTCGATCTATTATAACTTCTTTTTTCTTTTGTTCGATCTATTTTATAAATAGTAGAGTAATGTCACAAAAAATAATTGAATATCATGGTGATAAAACATCCTAACATAAAATAAACTTAATTATATTTAAATTACCACCTCAGTCAACCGTGACTATGGGACCTGTAAAGGGCCCGAAACGTCGGTTTGTTTGAAAAAACAAATATACGCGATTTAAATCCGGAAAAATAGTTTCATTTCCTATGTGTAACAATCGCGAAAGCCTAAGAACTCGATATATATTTAAACTTTTTTTTTAATATTACACTATCTACATTTTAGTTAATTCCTAAAACTGTCCAAATTATAAGTTAAGCGCAATTATGAAACATGTCAATTATTATCCGTTACCAATTTTATCTGCAAGAACTGAATCCAGTCAAGAACAACAATATACTCATGTGACTCGAGAACAAACAAAATGAATGGGTTCTTTAATACGGGCTAACAAAGTAAATAATATATTATTAGTACATCGATTCAAAACAAAAAGTGATCAATTATTTAAGTAACTGAGTCATTGCCAGACGATGTAGGTATTCGAAAATTAGTGAAAGGGAATATAAGGTAAGGGCATGCGAAGGCACAGTCACAATGAATAAGAATTGGTTTATTTTGGAATTTTCTCCAACATTTTTTTCCTTTTTTATGATATTAAATGACAAAACGAAGAAGTCGTGTACCTGGTGATAAGCGACACGTCTACTTATAACAGTTGTAGTGCGACTTAGAACTTTTAATCACAAAGTTCTGAGGAGCTCTGTCACATCACCCGTCACTCTGAGAATTAAAGAAAAAAACTTGAAAGCTTGGCGGCAGTAATAAGTATGGTGGCTGTACTTCCCTGGACGAACTCTTTCACGGAGCTCCATGACTCTATTTAATCCAAATATCACCCATACAAGTAAATATATATATTTAAAAACCAACCTCTAATTTGTGGAATTTACATCTATTTGCCAAGTTTTATTGAAATTGGTTACCGGAAAGTGCACGAAACCGGATTAATCCATCATCTAGTTTGCCGCCCTTAGAGGTGGAATATTTCTTTCAAATTTAATTAAAATCGGTTCACAAATTAAGAATTTACACGTAACATACATTAAGAAAAATACAGTACAATTGAGAGTCACCACAGTTTTTTCGGTTTACAAAGGAGAAAATGTGTTGTAAGATAGGACGAGAAAACTGTTATTTCGTTCTTAACACACTTATGTAAGCGTACGTAAATAGTTATGTAGGTTCAGTTCATCTAATGAGTATTCATTAACAAGTCTATGCTCTTGACTGCATTTCTAGGCACCATTCCGAGGTGCGTCTTCGACCATTTTTTTCTCTACATTGACAGGTTAGAAATAACTTAACATTAACAGTGTAGTTGTAGATACTTAGTAGCCTATATACATGGGCGATGCAAACGCGCGACTGCATTGATACAATCTCTTATGTTGAATAAATACGAAAAATCTGTACAGGTTTACGCACATTATTTTGTTTTGTAAATTGTAAATTTAAAAGTGAAATTAATAAATACATTAAATTAATTAATTAATAATTTAATTTAAAACTTCCATCGAGTTTGCATCGCGTTTGTATCGCGTTTGCATCGCGTTTGCATCACGTTAGCATCGCGTTTACATCGCTGCTTAAAGTCGTGCGCGTGTGGAAAGTCGCCGGTGTAACCGCCCTTAATGTTCGTTAGAAAAAAATGAAACCTTTTTCAAAACGTAGACAAATGTGTGAGAATTTCGGTAAAAAAGTCATAGGCATCGTAAATGAGAAACCCGTAACTTGTGATAATCGTTTAAATGTATATACATGACGTTATATCGTAGCCTTGGTATAATAAAAACACTCGTAATCATACATTAAAAGTTCTTTTATTACATGAAAGTCATAAACATAATACGCACTACATGAAACAATGTGTATGTGAAATTTTGTAACTCTGGAAGAGTTACAAAATTGATTAAGCGTAAAAAGTTAGCAACTGATTTCGTTCCTAGAATTATTAAACCTCTCCCTTGAAAAGTTTTCATTTTGCAGATGTGGCTTTATTACTCTAAAGGGTGCGATATAAGCAATTAGCGACTCAAAATCAAAATGAAAAAAATTGTTTATTCCATAGTTAAAAAATATTACACTTGAAAACGTCATTTTTAAGCTGATCACTGTGCTCACGTCCCTGAGATGGACGAGCAAGAAACTCAGGCGTTGCTCTTTTCAAATAAACTTAAACGTTATACACTTTGAATCAAATTTGTGTGGAAAATAGAGCCAGGTCTTCTTTCCACACATCTTTATATAACAGGTAGAGTAATCTTAAATACCGTAAAACGGGGTGAGATTGATTAATTTTAAATTTTAAATGGATGCCACGCTTGCAATTTCAACGATAAAAATGCAAAAAAAAAACTGTAGTGTAGACTCATTACGTAAATTAATTATTGGAACAAAAAAAAAATTTTTTTTGTGATTTTTTTAGAAAAAAAAAGAATACGTGTTTATCAAAGTTATATTGATAATGGGGCTACTTTGTCACCCACTCTTTTATTTATTCCATTGAAAAGACACCCCGATAAACGACGAAACTCAATTAGATTTTTTTTTTTTTAATTTGTCGTTTATGTAATATTTCGATTTGAATATTTTTGGGGTTACTTTGAGTCAAGGGGCGAATTTGATGGCGGGTACTACAATTTTAACAAACGAGATAAATCAAATATTTTTATTAATATTTAAGAAAATAAAGTAACATTTACCTTTGAGATCAATTATATTTTTATCATTAATTATTGCAAACAGTCTCATAATCATATAAATTGGCTTTATAAAATCAAAAAGCAAATTATATTTTTATCACTTATAACTATTACAACAGTCTTTTTATCACTTATAATTATATAAATTGGCTTTAAAAAACAAAAAAATCAACAAGTTTAAAATGTTATCAAAAAGTTAAGTATATAATAAAAAACTACAATTCTATGATCATCACGTCATTTGGGAACGAGTAACATTCGTTGTTGTATTTTGGTTTGGGAAGGTAAGAAATAATGTCACTTACTTTAATGATTGATACATCTTTGGGAATTTCCTTAAAAATTGTTTTGGTTTTTTTTTGGGACTTATAACCTTGAACGATCAGTTTAGTGCCAATGATATCTTCAATAGAACATACATAATGATATGTCTTTTTCCCCTTCTTTGATGCAAATTTTGCTAAAATAAATTGTCCTATTGTGGGGATCTGTGTGGAATCGCTTAAAGTATTTCTAGCATGATCCGGCACTATATTTTCAGTATCTGAATCATAATGGGTAATATCATTATTGTTGTCCTCTTGTCCAGTTTGATAGCTTGTAGATGGTTCGCTGGTAAAAGGAACAGGACTTTGCATCGATTGTTGCAGAGACGTTGTTCCTGTTTGTACAGGACAATCATTTCGATCCAATGTGTGTTCAAGCTCAACAACATTAACTTCTTGATTCAATGTTTCATCTACTGTCGAGATACTTTTACCGGGTTCTATTTGAAGTCTTGTCCTCTTCCTTGGTGGCTGTGATTCATTCCCAAATCTTTGTTCTCTTAAAAATTCTGTTAAAGAATCTCGGACGACAGTTTCCACTTCAGGAGAAGGTGACTCGCGTGGCAATTTGTTTAAAACCCTATTTCTGTCAAGAGGCACGATACCCGTAGCCTTAAAACTGCTCACTAAATTTCTTTTTACAGCTGACAGCTCCATACAAGCGTCTTTATCATTTTTTGGTGGTTTTTGATCCATATTCAATATTGCCTTTTTCAACAGATGTGGGAAGGACTCCTTCGGTACAGATGTAGTTCGTAAATTGGCTTTTTTCCAATCTTCAAGAGTTTGTCTCCATGCAATCTTCAGCGGACGGAAAAAGCCAACGTCAAGCGGCTGGGTTAAATGGGTTGAATTAGGCACCAAACATATAAAACTGATGTTATTTGTTTCACATGTAGCTATTACATCGTTGTCAATATGAGACGATAGATTATCTCCAATTAACACCTTTTTCCCTTCTAGTCTTTTGGCATGGGGTAAAAAACAAGTCATGAACCAATCTCTAAATGTTGCTGTGTCTATCCATCCACTAGTTGTTCTATTGTAACGGCATCCCCGGCTACAACATGGCTCTTCACAGCACGGTTTACCAACAATACCTCTTTCCTTCCATGTGTCATATAGGTGGGCACTTTTGTAAATAATATATGGCGGCAATAATGTGCCATCTGCAGAACCACAAATCATAACTGTAGTTGAACTCTTCGAAAAGTTCATCACTTTCTCAGGATATTTTACTCCTCTTCTATAAACACATTTTTTTTTCCCCGGATCGTCGGCCATATTAGATTCGTCATAATTGAATATATTAGACGGTGGTACATTTTCTACCTCGGAGTGAAGGTTATCGAAATATGTATTTAGTGATCCGCGGCCCACAGTCGCTCTAGACCTTTTAATATTAGTTGATAGTCTTTGACCATAGGCGTTTTTATGGCGCTTCAAAACGCTAATGGCCCATTCAACACCTGGCAGGTTATTTGTAAACCGTTCTACTGTCTTCCCTTGCTTATCCAAATAAGCTTTTGCAAACATTCTAAGGTCTAACAAAGTAAGAGGAAAACCCCAATCACCGCATGTAGCCGCAGCACGTAATATTGCGATTTCTTCATTGTGCATGAAAACTGGTTGGGCACCTGGTCTCCTTCCGTGTAATCCTTTATATTTATTATAAAGTGTCCCAAATGGAATTTTATACTGAATTGAAGCAGCATTAATAGACAATTCACTATTTGTGATTTTTTCTATTGCTTCATCCAGTGTCTCCTCTGTGTAATTTTTATAATTGCGGGATCCCGCGGTTTTTTTGTAAGTGCGAACCATGAGGCCACTAAAACAAAAGCAATAAATGGGGTTACATTGATAATTTGTATATTACTCCTATAAGACTGGGTACCACAACCATGGGGGTGAAATTGATAACTATCAAAGTCGCCTCGTCTATCCTATCAATATAGCCCCGATGAACTTACAGTGTTCATGCAAAGTAAAATGGCGACCGTCACCAAAAATGCAAGCATGCTCTAAATCTTAAAGAAATGTTTAATTAAAACAGTGAAAAACTACAAATCAAACAATAATACTTACGCCTGTGCCACTGAAGTTATTCAGACACTATTTTAAAAGCTTTTTGACACTAAACTTTAAGAAATAATTTTATATAGTTCCGACAACAACTACTCGTCGACACTTCGGCAAAATATGGCCGATCTATCAGTTTGGCCAACAGAACAAACAAAATTTTGGCTGCGTTCAGTATCACGCAATAAATCCGAAAAAACATACTAAGTTTAGCTATCATCAAAGTTACCCCAGCTCTCAAAGTAACCCCGTTTTACGGTATTGTAAAAAAAAATATATAATTTGGTATCATAAAACAATTTTTACAAAATGTAACGGGACGAACAAATCGTGCGCCTGATGGTAAGCGACACGCCTGTTCATAACAGTTGCAGTGTCACTCAGAGCTTTAATACACAAAGATATGAGGGGCACTGCCACTGCGCCCGTCACCCTGAGACAAGTTCATACGTTCCATGTGCCTGTAATTTCACCAGCACTCTTCCCCTCCAAAACCGGAACACAGTAATGCTGACATTACTGCTTGGCGGCAGAAATAGGTAAGGTGGCTGTACATCCCTGGACGAACTCTGTCGTCACAAGAAGCTGTACTGCTCGTAAATAAATTTAACTTTTCACTTAAAATACTTTCAATGTAAATTGTAACCTATGGAAATAATAATCTTAATATATGCATTTTATTGTAAAAACGTATACAGTTCCCCATAAAAGAAACATTTACCTTAGTTAAATGAAATTTTGATACCATGAGTTTTGACTTAATTCTAAGGTTAATATTACGGATATTAGGGAGAAATCTTGTATTACAATTGTATCAAATGCTACCTAATTAAACAAAGGTAACACGTATAAAAGCGGTCTTAATTATGAAAGCAAATTCAACAAAGATTTAATCAACGAATATCATTCAAGCTCTGATATATCGGTGCGCAAGGTAGGTGCCGCATTTTTGGCGGCCCAAGGATGTCAACTGTTGTCTTTTGCAACTTTAGCTTTCGTAGATAAAGATACCAATACTGCATGTGAATAAGTGGAGCGCATTGCGAATACGGCAGGTGTGTGGAGCCGGTTTGATGACGCTGCCGCTGGTTATTTGAGGAATGAGATTAAAGCGATACACGAAACATTTATTGCAAAAGTATGATGACAATTATTGCCTTCATCTTACTTAGCATGTCCAGCAAATTCATATTTTTAATTCTCCTACATTTATTAAAACTACATTTTTGATAATTTGGTCTCGAACCCATCAAAGCAGCAGTTTATTTTAAATTTAAAAAATCTAGTTCAGTTGCATTTTCGGCTCAATATTAATGGCGACGAAAGGTGACAGTTAGCCTAGTACAATAGCGCGAGAGCGACACACAGTGCGAGATAGTGCTATTCTCGTTCGCTATCGTGCTTTCTCTACAGATTGCAGGTTGCACTAAATTTAATCAGCGTTGCCAGATGTGTGAGTTGCAATAAGCCTTATTTTTAAGTAACAATTTTCCGACAGATCACATGATACCATGTAGGTGTATGTAGCAGGCGGAAGAGCTTCCTTAACCACCTCCGTGGCCGAACGGATACCATGTTGGACTGCCACGCCGAGGTCCTGGGTTCAATTCCCAGGCCCAGTGAAATATGTGTATGGCCTACGTTTATGTCTCTCGTGAGTTTGGGTGTAATTTGCGGTTATCTATGTGTGTCCATGGCACCCGCGACACAGGGTTTCCCTAGTGTGGGGCTATGAGTGTGTTGCGTTATTATTGTTATTACTAAGCTGAAACGCAGCTGGGTATTTTTTCCCAATTTACTTGTATAAGTGTATATCATGTATAAGTGTATATGTGAATAAGTTGGTCCGATTATTAGACAGTTATAGGTTACGAAAAGTAGTTTCTTTATTATGAAATCATATAAAAATCCGCTGCTTTAAATTAAAATCGAGGAATAGATTCAGAATCCAAGTTTTGTGTGGTTTAAAATACTCCATGTGTAGCTTATGGACACGCCAGTTTAACGTGATGCCTCTATATTGCACCGGTCATGTGTATTTTTATACATTTACAATGACTATCAATAGGTATTCGCCGCCATTCGGAAATAATTAATGTGCACGTGCACTAAATTTAAGCTCGTTTAGTAGCAGTAGAGCTCCTTGTGAAAGAGTTCATCAAGGCCACCTTTATAGATTTTAAGACTTTCGTGGTTATTCACTAAATGATTATCACTAGTATCAGGTTTCTTACCACGGTATGACTTCTTTTTATTCCGGTCCTTAGTGCGTGAAGTAATAAAAAAAACAAAAACACCTCGAGTTCAGTTTCGCGTGTGGATACAGTGAGTGTGGTTTGTGTGAAAAAAGTGAGTGACAATGGTAACGCCACAACAAATCGCGATGAAGGTAGTCGTCGACAGCGCAAGAGGGTAGACAGATATGTCTGCTCATAAAGCTGTCATCTGCCGCCGTCCAGTCAACCCGTGACCATGGAGCGTGAAACCGTTCCGATATATCGGGAAAATAAAAAGAAGTCATACCGTGGTAAGAAACCTGATACTAGTGATAATCATTTAATGCCACCTTACCTATGTCTGCTGCCAAGCAGTAATGTGAGCATTATTGCTTGTCGCTTACCACCAGGCACACCATTTGTTCGTCTCGTCACTTCATAATCACCGAAATGTGCATATAGCTAAGTATAGATTATTTGTGATTTATGTAATTACAGATTTTTTCAATAAATAATCTCAGTACAGAGTACTAAAGAAACCGACCTCAAAACTACGTGGAATTACATATAATTACCAAGTTTTATTGAAATCGGTTCCCGGAAAGTGTGCAAACCCGGATTCATCCCCTAGTTCGCCACTATACGGGACTTGACACAGGAAATAATAAAAATCGGGTCTCACTACTCAAAGTATATTGATAGACAAAAACGCCTCGAATTGGAGAATAGCAAAATCAACCATTAAAATAATTGCTCCTTATAATAAAATTTAGGCGCTATTTATAAAAATGAATCTTCATGCGTGAACAGCCACAGAGGTGGATGATTTTCTCCAAAATTAACTGGAACCACTATGGAGGATCACTCTTTCCAACAGAAAAGAATCATGGAAATCGGTTCACACCGGAGTTATCGCGTAACATACAAAAAAAGCATACAGACGAATTGAGAACCTCTTCCTTTTTTGAAGTCGGTTAAAAAAGAGTCTTAAACCAATGCTTAATTTGATAAGATGTTCATAACACAATGTTTAAGAAGCACTTTAGTTTAGTGCACGTAATATAAGAGTCTCTTTTTTCGAGGCCCGTCTAAAAAACAACAATATTTATTATTTAATGAATGGATAATTTTATTATTATTGTGTATTTTTCATTATATATTTACATTTTTTGTTTGACGATCTATCTCAATATAATTTCTTATACTTTGATATGTACCTAGTGCAATTTATACCGTAACATTACAGGTACTTGAGAAATAAATAATCTAATCTTATCTAGAAGGCGTGCGTCAAGTAAAAATGCAATACAACGCCTTGTATACTTTGTTGAAGTTCAATACCTATTATTGCAAGTTACGACGTTTTGATTTTATATTGAAATTTCAATCAATGTGCTGCCATCTAGAGGGCAACGACGAATCCGCGTGTTTACTTAGTTCTCCAAAAAAGTAACAACCATAACGCACAAAGTAAAAATGGCGGACTAAGCTTAGTTGGCACACGTGCTACGCAAATTATTAATACAAAAATCGAACACAAATAAATTAATATCATGGCAGTAAAATATCATAATATTCATTAAAATCAGTATTACATTCTATTTTATCAAGTCGCTTTTAACTTGTCCCACGTAAAGTGTAAGACTCAACTGATTTAAGAGTTTCGGAATCGCAATTAGACTGGCCACTGATACTTCATGGTCGATCCTTTGTCTTTGCCGCATTTAGGCGTCCCAATGACGCAATTGTCACATGAAATACCTAGTCTTGAATTGGATATAGACGTATTGAATATCTCAACAGTTCCCTACTTGAGATCGAATACCGTTTGATCAAACATTAATTGCTCGAAAACGTTTACTCGATTGTCCATTCGGCCTATAAATCGTGAGCTCAAAGGTTTGGAGAGTTGTAAAATTTCACGAATACACAATTTGTTTCGCGTAATTCGTATTATTTTTACGACTTTGATGTGACAAAAGAACTTTTGACGTGTGATCACATGCGGCTTCACATGCCACTTGTACTCAAATTATCGACTGCTTAGGTTTTGGGGATTGCTGTGTGTGTGCAGCATTCTGTTGACTCTATGAAATTCGTCCTACGCCTGTAACGTCATACAAAAATTCAAATTTCTTTAACTGCTAGATACGTTAAAACCTCCTTTGAAACATACATTTTTGCAAATTCCTTTTCAAAAAAATTCTGTTTCAGTTTTTTTTTTAACACACACTCAGACTCGCACTAGGAAAACCCTGTATTGCGAATGTCATGGACATACACATAGACAACCTCAAATTACACCCAAACTCACGAGAGCATTAAATGTAGGTCATACAAATATTTCCCCCTGCCCGGGAATCGAAACATTTCCAGAACCGGGATCTCTGCGTGGCAGTCCAGCATGGTAACCGTTCGGCCACGGAGGCAGCTTCCTCCCAACATGTAACACTTTCTGGGCATTGAAATGGCATTTCCGTTATCATTGAGAACATTTTAATGACATTGTTTCAATGTATAACATACACCACCACATTCAATTATTTTTTAATTTAGAATTTTTTACATTTTACCGCGTAAAATCAAGAATCAATAGACAAAATCGAATTATTCTTTAAGAGTTAAAAAAATGTTATAATATTCAAAAATTCCAAATCATTTACCGTAACTTCATTACAACTTACTCTACACTGTGTACAGAGAGATGTATGTTACACTTGACCGTTCTCCAGTAACTTGATACTGTCTAGTCAGATCTGATACCACCTAGGTCGCCTAGGATTCAAGACTCGATTGTTACCAACACAATGTAGGCACACAATTTCAATAGGAAGGTGATGAAACTCTAGCTGATAGTTCGCAATATAATAGTACTGTTTAAAATATGCGATGTCCGCTTAATTGTTCCAGAAGTATTAAAATATAATTACCTGAATAGATTTACCTAGAGTCCAAGGAAGTGTTATACATATAGACCGGATAATACCTCCCATTGAAATCCCAGACTTATTGTATTGTACTTTGATCTATATTTTTTTATGTATAACTACCAAGATGGACCACCGATCTAGTAAAGTTCGCAGGAATCCGCTGGATACTAGCAACAGCAGTCAATACTTTGGTGAGGCCTATCTTCAATAGTTGACGTCTTTCGGCTGAAATTATGATGATGTTAATTCCGTATTCTGATCATTACTTTAGCAAATATTCACCTATATAATGGATCTATATAAAGATGCAGTTCTCGACTCTACGGCTAAATTTACAATAACGTGGAACGAAATGGAAGTCGAATTTTGTAACGAAATCGTACATAAGGAAGTAGGTGCGTAAAATCATCGATATTGTTAATAATACGTAATACAGAAAAGATTATAAAGACACATTTCTAGAGGCAACTTTCCTATTGATGCAAAATAGTCAATAATTACATGCAAGTTTCTTATTTACCGCACGCCTAAGAAATTATTCACTTCCTTGTTTAATAAGGTAGAATCTAGATTAAAAAGATAACGTGTAGGTATATTTATTATTATAGTTCGTATCGTTTTGCAACTGTAGAAACAAAAAATGAAAAATTCGATTTTATTTTTTGAGAACAAGTCGAAAACCACTGCTTGTAAATTGTGATAGACAAAATCGAGTCTACCCTTAGTATAATAAAGCCACTTGCTTATATATGAAAGTCATAAAAACAATACGAACTAGGTACAAGCTAGGTAAACATATTTAAGAATCAAATTAATTCATTTTATCTTTCACAAGGACAATAAACTGCTGCTAGGCTGCTTCTATATCTTTAAAATATGTAAATATTGTATATGTAGGAATAAAATGTTATGTAATTGTATGTTATTATACTATATTATACATATGTGTATGTGTATATGTATGTATGTGTATATATATATATATATATATAAATATTATATGTATATATATGTATTTATTATATTGTATACGTGTGTATATTTAGAAGTATAATATGTTGTTTAATAAATTCTATATGTCTGTGTAATTATTTTTATCTAGCACCCCCGCTTTTATTCATGTACAATCTCTCTCCATCCTAAGGTTGTCTGGAAGAAATCGCTGTAAGCGATAAGACCGCCAATTGTTACCCGAGTAATGTGTTTAGTTTTGTCCTGTATACTGTAATCTGTATATTGTAATGTGGTGCTAACAATAAAGAATTTTCTATCTATCTATCTACATGAAACCAATTATATTAGGTAGATAGAATAGATAGATAAAAAACTTCATTCACTTCCATGACAACTTATTTACGTAGGATCCACTAAAGCTAACACTTATTATTATATTGAACCAGTTAAAATAACAAAATCACAAAATCTTATTAGACAAACTGTGTAGATATGGGATCAGAGGGAATGTACACAAACGAATAGAATTCTACTTGATTAATCGGAAACAAATGACATGCATTAATAAAATATCGATCAAAATTAAAACTGACATATCATATTTTTCTACTTACAGAACACTGTTGCATGGAGTACCTCAAGGAAGTGTACTAGGTTCTCTACTGTTGTTAATGTATATTAATGGCTTTCCTACAGCTACGAAATATCCTATGCTAATGTTTGCTGATGATAGTACTGTAATTTTTGACATTGAGAGACAAAAACAATGAAATAATATCTATAATAAAATGGTTACAAAACAATAAACTACAAATTAATCTGACCAAAATAGTGTACATGGTATTAAACACAAAACTAATAAGATACAAACCCAACATGTCATAAGTTATACGAATACAAAATTGAAGGAGGAGGAAGTCACAAAATTTTTAGGAATCTGTATAGACAATAATATAAAATGGGATAAACATTTAGAAATATTGTTTTTCAATCGATTTGCATACGCTTTATGGAGACTATCTAAAGTTGTGTACCAAGGTGCATGCAAGTGGCAAACCACGGATACGTCGCGTCAATCATAAGATACGGCATTATATTCTGGTGTAATGCCAAATGCAGTACGGACGTATTGATTGCACAAAAAAGTTGTATTCGGGCGATTTACGGATTGTGACGTATGGATAGTTGTATACCACACTTTCAACAGCTGAGACTGTTAACAGATCCTTCGTGATATATATTTGAAACAGTTCTTTTTCTTAGGTTTTCGCGATTGTTACACGGGCCCTTTACAGGTCATGGTCAACCGTGACCAAGGGACCTGTAAAGGGCCCGAAACGTCGGTTTGTTTGAAAAAACAAATATACGCGATTTAAATCCGGAAAAATAGTTTCATTTCCTACAGTTCTTTTTGTTCAAAAGAATCCTTCACTCTTCAGCGAAGTAGAACGTACACGAAGACACAATAAATTGAAACTGGTTTCCTGTAAGAGTCTTTCATGAAAATATTTGTGCGATGGCGCCAAAATTGTACACTAAGTCGCCAAATCACAGTTGATACAAATGACATTACCAATTTTAAAAAGTGTGTTTTTAATTTATTGACCAGGAAAGCGTATTACAAAGTCAGCGATTATTTAAATGATAATAACATAGAATAATAATTAACTACGACAAAATAATGACATGTACGATATTATTAAGACTTGAAATTAAAATTAGGATTTGACATTTTGTAATTAAAACTATACTGTTAAATTAATTTCATTACGCAAATTGTATGCCACAAAATTGGCAATACGTACACAACAATGTTATATAAGACCTTCTAGACGTACATATACAATAATTGATTTGATTTGAACAAATTTTTATAAGAAAAGGAACGTGTAAATACACATATAACTAACTAACGTAAATAGTTTTGGAAGTCGTGGCAGTGAAAAGGCGCTGGCTCAGCATAAATGCCGCTGTTTCCCACGACTTTGGTATTCTGCCAGAACCGTGTTTATTAATGTATTATTAGAAGTTTTATGACTTTCCGATTTAAGTATAAAAACGTTATCGACCAATTTCGTGCGTAGAATCTTTAGAACTCTCTTCTGAAATTTGTCATTTTGCAGATGTAGCCTTTTTACATCAAAATAAAGAAACAACACAAAACCACAATAGTACCCGATCTGTTTAAATGGCATTAAAATAACAAAATAATATTCAGAAGTAGAAAACAATAACAAAGTTCTAGTGTTTTTTTCGTGTTTACATGCAATGCACAAATAAGTGATAGTCCTCTCGAAAGATGTCTTTCATAACCTCAACTCCTTATCCAGTCAAAACTAGACCAAAACACATCTTAATTCAAGAATCTGAGTTTTCAACAGAGTTAACCAGGAACAAAACCTAATAAAGAAAGCCCACTAACTAGAATATAGCGACGACTTCTGCAGACCTGCTGTTAGCGCTATGAAGGCATGAGTTTGCCTTGGGTTCAATTCCTAGTGAAACCAATTTAGGAAATGCACTTCTAGTCTGATTCTAGTATGGGTTTTCTGTAATCCCCGGTTGTTGCCCTTTTTGTGCTTACCCTCATGGCGGCCTTTTTTGGTCCAATCTCGGTTGTAGGCTTCTTCCCTCTTCCTCCACTGGCGATCTTGTGTCCGACTCATTCCGTCCCGACCTCCGTGTCGTCGGATGTCGCTGCGGTGGTATGCCAAGCGCGCTGACATCCGCTCGGGGTCTCCATTCAAGTACTCGCCTTGTCCAGCGCATCTCGTCCATTCTCGCAATGTACCCCGCCCATGTCCACTTTTTCTTCGCCACGACTACCATGACATGGTCATATATCTGTGACTATGACATTTTTAACTTTGGTCCTATTTCAGATCCAAGCGTTACTTTCTCGTACCTAAATAGGGAATTTCCTAGTTTGAGACTAATTGTAGTAATAAATGTGTAAAAAATTAACAAGACTTAAGAAGCAGACCGTTTATGCTAAAACATAACATATCTTATTTTTAGAGTTCCTCCAGGGAAGTGCTGCTATATTACCTATTTCTGCTGCTAGGTAGTAATGTGAGAATCACTGCGTTCCGGTTTGAAGAGTAACGGTGTTGATAAAAGGGTGATAGGCGCAGTGGTAGTGCCCATCAGATCTTTACTGTTTAAAGCTCTGCACGGCATTGCAACTGTTATGAACAAGCTTGCTGAACAGTGCTGCTTACGACCAGATACGCTAGTTGTTGGTACCGCCACTTGGTATATAAAAAAAACTAATTTAACACAGCTACCTATAGGTTTATTATAACCAAGAAGAAAAACCATTTGGGGACATTCAAGCTTCCATATAATTACCTAAGTTTATTTAACAAGTCTAAATTATATACACGAATAACTTAGTTACTACATTCAAATTGACCAGCAGTAAAATTGTAGGTGGATCGTGTATTTAATCCATCATACAAGTTTGGATAAGATTCCCTTAAAAGCACGAAGGCTGCAGTATTCAACTTATTAATTCAGTTTGTCGTGTACCGCCTACGAGATAATAATCACTGTTCGCTTGCTGAGTGAGCTTTTTCGAGCTGACCTCTACTTTGCCGCTAAATTGCGAATTAAAAATCTTCATGATTATAACAACAAAAATACATTAGACGGGAAACAACGCCTGCCTATTAAACTGCACTAATTTTCGCAAAATATTTTTGTCCAGAACGACTTAACGTGTGACACGTACTGTGAAGTGCAGCCTGATATTTATTTTAGATAAATCCCTAAATTCACTGTCTAATTTTTAACATTAGACGTTATCGGGCAGAGACTATTCATATTACGATATTATTTTGACATCTAACTACCATTATAATTGACCCTTGTAACTATCATCACGTTTAAATTCTGATCAACTTATTGAACCATGTGTGCACGTCCATGTAATATTATTGAAAAAGGAAACATGTTACACATGGTTTATAGTATGTCGAAGTGCATGTGAGTGATGTATATATACCTACCTTCAATGTTTGTATGCCTACTGATTGGCCGGACACAGTGAAACTACTTATTTTGTATATGTCAGCTTCTATATAACCTATGTTTTCACAAATAAATGAATTATTAGTATTATTAGATTTGGACAATGGTTGTGAAAACGTGGTGCAGTAACGTAGTTGCAATATTTTCGCTTAGGCGACCAAACCAACATTTCGACTGTGAACTGGCAACCGGTACCATCTCAATTTTGACAACTTTACAGGTGAAGAAAAAAATCATGTATATAGCATCTAGTTTATTATATAAAAATACGTAGGGACATACATACATGTGTAATAAAAATATTTTAAAACTACGTATTTTTATTTAATAAACCAGATGCCATATAAATGAAAGAAACATTTTTTTTTTCTTCACCTGTAAAGTCGTCAAAATTGAGATTGTACCGATTGCCAGTTTCAACAATATTTCTTAGGAAATAACAACAACAGTCATTTATCAAAGATTTGTAAATGGATGGTAACGTAAACCAAAACAAAATGAAACACAAAATCGAACTCTAAAGTTTGCTTATCAGCTTGTTTATTGATATTCTGTTTTGTGAAGTTTTATTGAAATTGGCTAACGGACATTGGTTGAAATCAAATAAACCCGAATTTGCCACTCTTGGGGGTGAAATATTTTCTTCAATTTGAATGAGAAGAATAATCCAAATCAGTTCACAAATATCGGGGTAACCGCGTAATCGAATTGACAACCTGCTCCTTCTTTCAATTCTGTTAAAATATAATGATTGTTTAGTGATATTTAAAAAATTATGTAATTTGCAGGACGCTGTTACAAATTAACGTTTTAATTCTGCCAACCTGTCATTCTAACTTAATTATAGACTTCCGACTCGACGTATAGTTAACATGGTATAGCCCTGATGGAGTATGTATTTCGTCGAAATCCAGTCACGACTGTCAAGGTCCTCCGCCCACACCTTTAGTCCGTGGGAAACCAATACACATATTAATACGTACTTGCTTATATTGTTCTATCACCGATACAATAACGTTGTAAGTATGTCATTGTTATACTCCAGTAGGAAATAAAAAATACAGATAGCTTTATTAAATAAATCCATCGAGTAGGTATGTCTCATGTTCTTATAGGTGTAAATGCCTTTTCATTCCTTCAAAGAATTATTCTTAACCTTTATAATAATAATAATAATTGTTTGTTTCAGAATGTCTCCATATCGTGTTGGTAATAATTATAACCTTATGCCTAAGTTAGTAAACACACAAATTTAAATTTTAGTCAATCCCTTCTCGCTGACATGTGAAGGGCCTCCCATGCTTGCAGAAAAGGGCCGTCGACTCTCTCCCTGACAGTGGCCAGGAGGCCGTTAGAGCTGCCACGCACGCGCCTCAGCAACACCACTCGCTTACGCATAATGGCCTGAAAACCGTCCGTTCGCATTTATATCGCGTTTCGCGTTATACTGCACTCGGGCGCTGTAAGTCTTTTGAGTATAGTTGCAAGTGTAAAATGATTGACAGTAAGCTCTAAAGAGGAAAATTTGTTGTACACCTTGCAAACCAACATTACTTCTGACTGCCAGCGCCCTACGCTCCCGCTCCAAGTTCACGTCATCCTTATCAGGCATATTCTTAGCCTTTATTCTTTATCTGATTAAAATCTACCCTTAGTCGTCCTCTGCCTTCATTTTATCTTCAATCTGATTCGTCATGCGTATAACACGGATCACTAAACTTCCTTTCCGATTTTCAAACAAGATTTATGATGTTTTAGCTATCTTTTACTCCTTCCCGTACCTATTCGTCGGTCACCTTCTCTGTCCTGCTTACACCTGGAGCCTAGCCTTACCGAAATGTGAATACAGAAATCTCGGTCCATAACCACAATACACAATACTAGCCCTAAAAGGGCCTAACTATATAATTTTAAAAGTAATCGACGTGAAGTTTCTTCACTCTCTCGTTTCAAGACTTGATGGTAGTGACGATGGATAGAACAAGGTTAAAAAAAGTGAAGGAAAATGAATTCGAGAACGATTCAAAATTTTAAACATAAACGGCCAGGAACTACTGGTTCCTGGTGAGATGCGCTTGAAGGTAAGCTGACAATGAAGGACGTCAGCATCGTCACAGACCAATAAAACAAGGAGATACTGAATAATCTCAGTACAGAGTATTTAAAAAACCGACCTCAAAAGTGCGTAGAATTATATCTATTTGCCAAGTTTTATTGCAATCGGTTACCAGAATGCGCGAGAAACCGGACTCATCCTCTAGTTTGCCACCCTTAAATTTGGAATATTTTCTTCAAATTTAAATGGAGCCACTACTGAGGTACCCTCTTTCCAACAAAAAAAGAACCATTTAAATGGATTACAAATCCGGAGTTATTGCGTACAAAAAAAATACAGTCGAATTGCGAACCTGCTCCTTTTTTCAAGCCAATTAAAAAGTAAACGAGAGCAACTACGTTAGAGCGTATTGATGAAAATTGTAAAGCTAATAGGAGGGAAATATTCTCCTTCTCCTGACTAAATGGCGTAATTACACTATAATAATATTTTTTCAGGGCATTGTAATTTCGGTTTAGCAATCCACGTGTTAAGTTGTAGCTCGTGACAATCTCGTTGTATCAATTTAGTAATATTCATACAAAAAATATACATACGAAGTATTATAGGAAAATGTTCGCTTTTGAAAGGTGAATAGGCAATTCACGACGAGAAGGATAATACGTGAGACTTCTTACTGGTACTGAACAACTTTCGATAGAGAGCTCAATTCCAAAAAAATTCTTTCCCTCAAAATTTTCAGTTGAATATATTTTGGGAAGAACATTTTAAAATACTTTTGGAACATGATGAATCACGTCTTTAAATTTAATTAATACATTTTTTATGTATACGTATGCCACGGACCACTAGTCCAATCGCTTATTCACCGAACATTATCGCGATCGTGTGTGTGGACAAAGATACGCCTAAAGCAATATTAATCAAACAATCACTTTTCGTTAACGACTGTACTTACTCTATTACAATACAGAAATGTAAGTACCAATAAAGTTCATCTGAGTAATGTGAGAAGTATCAAGACCGGTAGCTATTGTCCGTTTGTAATATTTTTTTACATCATACCTTTATACGATTTAATTGTTATAAATAATAGGGTATGATGGATGGGCAATGATTTAGAGGTAGATTAATATGGCTTCCGAGTTTTTGCTCGAACGTTTTAAGAGCAGGAATGTTTGTATAGGCTATTGTTTATTTCGGAAATGGGTATTATTTGTACAATATATCAATGGTTTGTTCATACAGATATTTTAATGGCTACGCGGCCATATTTCAAAGACATCTTTATTGCAGGTTTTTTTTATGTTTCAACAGTTAGTGAAAATCTAAACTTTACAACAAAATTATTGATCAGTCCCATGTCTTTTTAATTAAGTTTTGAATCCCTCCTTGTCAAGCCCTTGGTTATGTGGGTAGGGCACTATAATCTGTCCAAGCACTGGAACCTTATAAAATCAGTACCCCAGATCAGCCCGTGGACAGGTTTAAAAATGATTGATCAGTTCAAAGAACGCAAATATTAAGTTCAGTGGATCCAGTGCCGGCTGCAGGGTGTGCGGAACACACGGGCGCAGGGCCTTAGAGGGCGCCGAGCACAAGCGAAATAAATAGGTAGTTGCTTCCCAACATCATTTATAATTGCACCATTTGCACACAAATTTCCGATCACAGAGGAAAATATAACTGTAACTATCATAAGTATTCCATTTTGATCTGTGCTTACTAGAGGGTGAAAGGGCATTGACTGCACCCAGACGCCACATGAGCTAGCGCCGACCCTGGAGGGGTGTATTATTTCGCGTCAACTAGCGAGATAGTGTGATCTAACCCCTTTGAGGGGTTACGTCAAACCTTAATCTGGGGGCAAACTGAAACATCACAAAAAATCTCAAGATGATCGATCAGCGACGTATATTGTAGATCACTTCCTCAGGTCATTGTGTGAACGAATGATTGGATGAATTATTGATGAATGGATTCAAATCCGCAAAAATGAGTCATAGTCCGTTACAGTGAATGAAGTTGTGTTATTTTAGCTTCGCTGCAAATATCATAGTGCAGTAAATACAGTTTTAATCCAGAGTTGACACAATACGAGCACAACTCAGGTCTTCGAATCACTGAGACCTATCAAGATCTGTTTGGGCTGGGCGACTGATTGATTGATTATTATCCATTTATTACAAAGCACTTTCTCGTCACAACGTGACCTCGCCGCGTGGTATCCTGTCACACCCAAGTCACACGTCGAATGTGAATTAATGCATCACAATTTGGCGCACATGTACCTACATTGTACAACGCAGGTCAGCGCAAGAAATGCCCTTGCTCCGATGTGATCGCCCACCATTTGATCTTGAATGTCGACAATAGTAATTTGTTTTGAAGTTAAAAATGCTTTGTTCACTCGTTTCGTGACCAACACCCTGAGACAAATTTTTACCCACAATTTAGTTTAGAACAGTCTATAAAATAATGTATAATCATACCCTTCGGTAGATAATCTATAATAATAAATAAAAAGCACGCTAAATGGATGATAAGTAAGTATTTATTTGAAATTAACATGTTTTGTCTTATAAATCGGATTAAATATTTCAATTTACATTGGTTCTCATCTATAAATGCAATTCTATCACTACTGTTATGTAGAAATTATTGTAACTCATTTATGATCTTAAATCTAATAGCAATGTGTACATAATTATATACGTAATTTCAATAATGATAAAAATATTAAAAGCTGCAACACGTTTTAGCGATTTTTTTTTTCTAATGAACAAATTTAACCTGAAAACTAAACTTAATTTAACCCGAGTACATATCAGCAGCTTCTTTCATTATATAATTGATAAGAACAATACTAAAAGGAATCGCCTTATATAGTTTATTATGGTATTGCGTAAAGGGCTGGTTTCCAGAATTCGACGTTCGTAGCGAATATTTTGGGCGTGGATTTTATTTATTATATGTATACTATATTTTAATTTAGTCGTAACGCAAATATTGTCCTCTAAAACTATGTATGGTGCTAATAAATTAGGTATTGATAATTTTAGAGACAATTAGCATCAGAATAATCAATCTAAAATACAGTTTAAAGAAATTTTTCGGTATTTTTAAATTTTACTTTCGCGTAATATAAAGCCGAATTTACAGTTCCGTCTCAACATTATCATATTGTAAATTATAGTAAATAATAATCTGGCAGACAGCCACACCAATTATCTGGTCACAAACTAAGAAATTATCTGTACTACGAGTACCAGAACAGGAGCGCAGGAGTCTGTACCTTGTCCGTCTTCCACGGACCAGGGGAAAGGCATTGGGGCTGCCCCGTCAACGGTTCAGGGTCCGTTACCGCAGAATCATGAACGGGAGATTGGTTGCACCCGGACAGGACCCGCTGTCCCGGGTGTGATCAAAGCAGCACAACCGTGAACGATTGCCCAGACTGCGGCGGTTCGATCAAAGCCTGCCACAGTCAAGGCGCTCAATGTTGACCTTGGGGGGACCAGGCCATGGTTTTCTGCACCGAACTCACGAGGCCGAGGTACGGCCGAGGTGTGCAGCAAGGGCGTGGGGCTGTTAACCAGAGTAACGCATGAGGACGGCAACGCCCTCCGCGTTGTGGTCGGGGGTAAAATCGCTGCCGGGGCTAAATGGCGCCTAAGGCGGAAAGGGTGAGGGTTCTCCAATCAAACCTCCACCGTGCCGTGGCTGCCACGGCTGTGGTGGAGTGTTGCTTTGTGAAAGGCACCGTGGATGTCGCCCTCACTCAGGAACCCTGTGTTAACCACACAAACGTAATGAAACTCAATGCCGCTGGTAAGTTGATTTACAACACCTGTGGGAGTAGACCCAGAGCTTGCATTGTTTATAACAAAAACGTTAACCTATTCCTGTTCCAGTATAATGTACTTATGACTTTGTAGCAGCATACTTACTTCCCCGGGGTAGCATTCAGGCCAAGAGAATAGTATGCTCAGCCTATCTACCTAGAGAAAAGAACAACCCCACGGAAGATTTGACAGGACTGGCGGAATACGCTCGGCAACACAAAACGGATCTTCTGGTGTGATGCGATGCCAACGCTCAATACACCGTCTGGGGAAGCTCCAACTTCAACAATAGGTGAGTTATTATATTACTTTGTTCTATCGAATTGCCTGCATCTCAATAACGAAGGATGTACACCAACTTATAAGCGGCTGGCATGTTAGTGAAGAAACTTCAATGTCCGATCATAAACATATGAGATTTGATCTAGCGGCAGAGGGTGCCTGCCACCCCATTACATTTAGGAATCCGAGTGATACTGCCTGGGATGTACAGAGAGAAAGACTAGAGCAGTAGCTACAGGAGTGTCCTAAATCGATCAAAACCACTCAGAGTCTAGAACTAACCATTAAAGTCACCTCCAGGGGCTCCATCAGCGCTTTCGCGGAAAGCTGTCCGCCACAAATTCGAACTTCCAATAGGAAGGTTCCGTGGTGGAACACCAAACTCAGAAAGCTAAAAGTGAAAACTGGAAAACTTTAATAGGGCCAAGCTAACGAAGAATTGGGAGACTTACATGAAGGCACCAACTATACCTAGGACATAATCAAAGTTACTATATCGTATGCCACAATGGCTCAATGCAATTTGGGGAACCAATAACCGTTTGCCAGACCGGGGCTAACCGCTATCCCAACCGAGCTACGAACGTTTCGATTCCTTCATCGGTTTCTTACAGAAGCCGTTTAAGCACAAATCAAAGATAAGCAACAAGCACATAGAGAAGTTCGTGAGGTCTCGTGATTTGTGGAGTATGTTCACAAAAATACACGAGTATATCATGGAGTTTGATGGATGATAATAATAAGGTAATAAAAACATAATGACATTTTAGAAAATAAAATATCACAAATTTGAGTCATAGGTAGATTGCAGCCATAGGGATTCAAACCGTCGACAGACGAATTCATGAACTAATTTTACATATTTAAAAACTGTGTCATCAAATGTACTCTCTATTATTATTCTTCCGTGCTTACGATAATAACAATATGTCTGTATGTATTTAAAACATCAAGAGCCTATCACAGTCCAAAGCTGGACATAGGCCACTCCCAATGCGCGCCATTTCGCCCGGTCCTCAGCATTTCAAACATACTTACTGTTAATATTGTAAGCACGGCAGAATTGTTGATACAAAAATCGAACAAGATAAAAAAAAATCTTCTGTCTGACTGGGCCATGAGTACAGGAGTCCAATCAGATCCGAGAATCTATCTTTGTGTTCTTCGATCTTTCTATCAATAATAATAACAAACAAACAGTATTTTCACAATAAAATAAATAATACTCGCTATTAGTTAAGAGGGAAAAATATTTTCAAAACTGTCTTTTTCTTATATATTCATACTGGCATAGAGTCAGATGATCCACATTTGTAATACTAAATGAAGTATTACTCCGAAAAACAGCGGTGCTGCATTGCGGCACAAGTAGAAAGGGCGGTGATATCCGACCTGGTGGCGTCACACCCTATAACCAGTAATGTAAGAAATATCTATCAAATTATTAAGTCTGGAAATTAGCGACTGCACAAATATTCACCTCTATTCGTCTTTTCTTAGAGCACATTTCCCATATAAAAATAACTAAACCATATGTCTAAGAGCCGTCCTGATTCTGCAATTGTTTCAACTGCTTCAAGACGGTGTCGAGCAACTTTCGTCTGTCTCTTTCATTCTTCTTCAGTACAGAGAAGACTGAGGACTTTTGTTCGGCCTCCTTCAATTTCTCGAGGAGAGTAGCCGCGTCACGAGGAGTTACTAGGGCGTATTTGCCGCCGTCGATGCCGACGTCGTGGAGGTATGAAGACCAGTCCCATCCAGTTATGAGGTTCAGAAGTTGCCTGTGAAAATAACCAATATAGCGTAGTTCCTTAACTTTCTACCATTCGAGTATTTACGTTTAGACTCAGATTTATAAAACAAACTTTGATTTCGACTAAGTAAAAATGGCGAACTAGTGAAAGTTCACCATTATTGCTTAGTCGAAATCAACGTTCCGTTTCATAAATCTCAGCCTTAGAATCAATGCATATAGGAAGTCTTTTTCTTGTCCGTTATAAAACGTTTCCATGAGACACCTACCTTAAACTCGCAAAGTACTCCAGCAGTTCCCCCTCCCTCAAGCCGGGTACGGGCTCTCCAGCGGCGAACTGTTCGCACTGAATCACGTCCAGGTCTAGTTGGTAAAGAGCCCCTGACGATATCTGCTTGACAGCTGGGTCGAGGAGAAGGTTGCGGAGACGGGTGGCTATGCGACATACAGCTGCTCGGACTGCTGCCACCCTGGTTCACAAATACAAAGCGTCTATACTTTTACTTTTTTTAACGCACACACTCATAACCCCCCACAGAACACTACAAATTACACCCAAATTCTCGAATAAATTAAATATAAGCCAAATATTTCTCCCGGCCCTGTAGTCGAACCCGGGACCTCTGCGTGGCAGACCAGCAGGGTAAACGTTCAGCCTCGGAGGCAGATTAACAGATACAGAGAGTAATTATATGTAGTAATATAAACTTAAAAATGACAATAATCAGGGAGTACAAATAAAACTCATTTCATATATATGAGCCTAACGTCTATATTACATCTAAAAATAAATTATAAATAAAATAATTAAATAAATCGCACTTGACAATTCACATAGTATTATCTCAAAGATAAAAAATAAATAAAAAAAATTGCGTTATTTATATTTTATCTCAAAATTACGTTATATATTAATAATTTGTCTCCAAAATTTCGCTATGTTTGTATGTCATTCGTATACGATTTAATTTCAAATAGACATGACAACACTGTCGCTTTGAAATTAAATAGGTAAAATTTTAATTTTATTTCAAATTATTTTATTTTTTTATAACTTTATATAGACTTTTTTATTTTTCTCTCTTCTCTCTTATCATGGTAATTTATTTTCATATGGGTAATTGTCGCCCGAAATAATTATTTTTTATTTTGGTTTTACATTTTTTTTTTATTTATTTATATACTTATATAACAGGGTTCAAAACTCAAAGCTATAAGATGATCAGTGTTGTAGACTGTAAAATATTTATATATATTGTATGTTTATTAATAAATAATAGCTGAATTTTCAATTATAACTAATAATATGTCGTTTAGTGGGTTGTTGATTTTTGATGAAATATAAATAGTGTTGTTTTAAATTATAAACTCTAACTCACTCAAAAGGACACCAAAGTTTATTTTGGACCGATTCTGTTTCAGAGAGAACATTAAGCACATCACTATACAGTAAACATTATTTTTCAATGTGACATCCGTAACTGTCAATTTTTCATCTCTAACAGAGACGAAATAAGGGCCATCCATCCCTAGCAACTTATGAGACAAATGGGCCTTATATCACTTTTAAATATCAACTCTCATTTGCTCTGAAATTACAAATTAGAAAGCTGAAATAGTACAGCGCCAACAACTGACCTGTGTGTACGTCTCCGTATATTCCAAAAATATTCTGTATTTATTGTAATAAAGATAATATCTCTAACTATGAGGGGCTGTTCCATTCGGTGGTGTGGGAAAAACAGCAAAACATCTAATTACACAACAAACGGAATCCCATTTCATCGGTAATTAAATGTTAAACACGTCATTTTTCAATTTTCGTCCATTATAACAAAGCTCAAGTCAAACTGGTCGATTTGAAGTGAAACAATTGACGACACCCGTCAACTGTTTCCAATTCGGGCTAGCCAATCGGAGCGCAGTTGTCACAGCAATGATCTGGCAGAATAACTTTAAAAGAAATTAAATGACATTTCGCCTCTATTTATGGTTATATACTAGATGTTTCAGCAGTACCTGCAGAAGCCCCTAAAATTACTAAGCGGAAAACTCGACACTGACGAAATCCTAGAAGAGCAACACCAATAAGTAAAGAGAAGAATATAATATGATTAATTACCGCGCTCTCTCCGGCAGCTGTTCCAAAGACGACAGCACTCCGGACAAATAACTCAGCATGTCAGTAACGAAGGAGGACGCCTGTCCCGTCGGCTCAACTGCAAAAAAAGACGTACTTTATTACAATAACATGCCAGAGAATCGCATAAAAGTATGGTTTTAGATAATTGTAGGGAACTGCTAATAATTCACAATACACAGCAGTAATTTAGAAAAGTATTTCCTAAATGGTTCCTAATTGGAATTGAACGCGGAACCGTCTCATCACTAAAGTTTTCTACACAACTATGGTTTCGAAAACAAATGAATTATGAAGTCATTATATCATATAGTATTATAGAGAGGTAGGGCCAAATTGACGAAATCATAAAGAAAGGCCAAGTTAAGGAATAATAAGGAATCCTTAATTGACGAGCATATTGTATGAAAACACTGATGCGTGTTCAGGAAGCAAATATGTGTGTCAAGATCGTTGTAAGTGGAAACGTGTGCCTACCCAGATGGGAAAAGGGCGTCAAGAGCATGTATGTCTGTAGATAGTAAGTTTATTTGTGCTAATAGACCCACATGCAGTTAACAAAAGCATTAAAATAAAACAGTCAAATCCAGACATCATCATGATAATTATCATTTCAGCTAAAAGACATCCCCTACTGAACACAGGCTCCCCATAAATCCAGCGGATTCTAATATTAATAATTCTAATAACAATAAACTCTACACGTTCAAGAACCAAAATAACATTGCATAATTACACATTACCATAGAAAAAAGCTCTTGTGTGATCTCTTACATTATACGGAGTACACACATTACTCCTGTTTTGGTTTTTTAACCAAAACAATAACTAGACATTGCATTTGAACGTACCTAAGAGCCAATCGTAGTTTTCCAAGTCGAGGAACTCGTCGACTTTCTTCTCGAGATTGTCGCATATTTGTTTCTCGGCGTCGTCGCGCGCCGACTGGAACATACTGCCTGCCGTCTGTATATAAACAAAACACATCTATATGCACAAAATGTCTATAGCGGTTAGCCCCAGTCTGGGCAACAGTCGCGGTACGAATCCAGCCGGATGGAAGAAATTTTTCTTAGTGTTTGTTCAAATAATTTGTGTAGGACGTCATGTATCGCCCAAGATTGGATTCTGTTTTACACGCAATAAGATCGTTTCTCTTGCTCTCAACCAATGGACATCATTATAAATCAATATTATTACGCACAATGACATCCATGCTTACCTGAGTAGTGACAAGTTCGGATCCCGTGATGTTGCTAATGAATTCGTAGAGACATATCGTGGCGTCTTCCAAATACTTGGTGTCTACGATTATCTGCAAAATAACATACACATTATTCTTTATTCGTGTAGTAAATATAAAAAGATGTCAGCTTATAAACTAAGTTTTTAGATTTATCAAGTAAAATAAGTATATACAAAAATGAGTAGAGTGAGCTCACGAATTAAATTGTGTCAGTTATTGACACAACGATCGGCCAAACACAAAGAAAAATTCCATCCATCAGAGGAATCGCACCACCGTCTGTTGTCTCACCGTGGCTACCGCTCTTACCAACGGAGCTACAGATCTTACGAATTTCTCTACGTGCTTGCTGCAGATTTAGAGTTTGAAACCCAATACGGGTTTAAACGGACTTTTGCCGTATCCGTAAAAAAAATATGAAAATTTCTTTACTTATATTTTATTGAACATTATGATGGCTACGGCCACAGTGAGGCAGCAGGCGCCGGTGCCAATCCTGTGGGATCGAATATTTTATTTTTTGTGTTTGTCGACGTCGTATTTCTAAGATCCTGGATTCGATTCCCGGCCGGACCAATGTCGAAACTTAATTTTTCTATTTCTATTGTCTTGGTGGGTCTGGATGTTTGTGGTACCGCCGTTGTTTCCAATTTCCATAACACTAGGGCTTTAGTTACTTAGTTTAGGATTAGAGCAGCAGAAGTATCACATATATACTAATTTATTTATTCTAAAATGTTCGTAATAACAACAAACTAAAATGATTTTTCTTACCAAAAATATATCAATGTCATGATAGTAAAAACAACATGATATTAAATAAAATAATTCTGTAATAGTTTCAAAGTTACTGCAAAACCAAATACAGCTTTGATTATTGCTTTTTCGATCTATTCCGTTGATATCCGAGAAGTACGTAGCTGGAGAAAGGGCATACCTGAACCAGCTGCATGAGTGGTAAGGGGCGATGAAAGAGCGCGGAGAGGCAACCGGTGAAAGAACGGCTTAACAGCAGCGAGGCAGAATGACGCGCCGCTGCCGCGCGACGATCGCCCCCTGCAGAATACCGAAGCGGTCATATTATCAGGTGCAATACAACCAGGAGCATATACGGCCATTCAATAGCAAGTAATGGACGTGCACTAGATAAAGATAGTTGAATTCCAATTCCAGGCGGAAAAAGTTTGAGAAACTAACTTTTATTTAAAAACTTATTGTTTGAGTTATATTAATAAAATACGTATAAAAATCGAAGAACTTTGATGTAAGATTTCTCCACCAAAACCATTTAAATTGGCACAAGGGAGTTATTATAACGCATCACTCGCTAAACTTCATTTTTTAACATTGGGCAGTGGTAACTCTGTACGAGAGGTAAATTAAGTAAATAGAATAGACATTTATCGCAACGCCACAACACGCAGATACAAAAAAAAAATTATTGATAACACTTAGACAAGCAAGTAAAACAAAAAGAATTATTAATAAACAAATAAAAAATATATAAAAACATAGGAATGAAACTATTTTTCCGGATTTAAATCGCGTATATTTGTTTTTTCAAACAAACCGACGTTTCGGGCCCTTTACAGGTCCCATGGTCAACCGTGACCATGGGCCCGAAACGTCGGTTTGTTTGAAAAAACAAATATACGCGATTTAAATCCGGAAAAATAGTTTCATTCGTATGTGTAACAATCGCGAAAACCTAAGAACTCGATATATATAAAAACCGACAAAAAGCAAAAAACAAAATAGAACAACAATAATTGGAACTGTTATTTTGTGCGGCTGTGGCGTACGGAGAAGGACTTCATTCAACTTATGCCACAGCCATAATTGACGTGGCGCAGGTTTTCAATGAGCTCTGAGCTGAGATGAGGGACTGACGTATGTCTCGCAAAATAAAATGGAATAAAATAAACTACTTAAAAATGTGTCAAGGTCTTTATTTTACTAAAAATACACGTGTAATTAATGTCAAATGTAAGCGCGACTATGTGCGCGATCAGCAACAAATTTATATTATTTAATAAGAATTACCTAATGTACTACTCGTACAAACATACGTGAGAGAACGGTTGCTTCCCATTTGAGAAGTCGACTGTTCGAATCCCTAGGGCGGCACGTAACTAGACTATTTCTAAATCACATACATTTGTAAATGTTAGTAATAACTTTAACAGTAAAGGATAACATAGTGCTCAAACTTGCACTTCGAAGAAGGTTTACAATCCGAGAAAAACGTGTGATGTCACCAACACGCATTAAGTCTGTGTAACAGACTATACTAACCTGACCTAAACCGTCTCCTTGGAGGAGACTCGTGTCCAACAGTGGGACGTATAATATTAATATTAAATCAAACAGAGCATTTATAAATGAAAACATGGAGTTACATGTACTACTTATTAAATATATGTAAACTTACCTAGTCCAAGGCCAGCGGAGTATTTGAGCCAGGCATAAATAAATTCCTTCACTTGAACATATACTGATGGCACAATCGATGAGAATGGGAATCTACGCAACAAAAACACAATAAATCGAAGGTATATTTTCAAAACGGAAGAAAAAGAGAAGGATTTTAAACCAACATTAATCCATCGAGTATATAACTATAAATAGAGAAGAAATTAATGTCATTCAATTTGTTTGAAAACTATTCTGCCAAATCATTATTGTTTCAACTGCGCTCCGATTGGCCAGCCCGAATGCGAAACAATTGACAGGTGTCGTCAATTGTTTCACTTCAAATCGACCAGTTTAACTTTGCTTTGCTATAATGGACGAAAATTGCAAAATTACATATTTCATTACCGATGAAATGTGATTCCGTTTATTTTGTAATTAGATGTTTTGCTGTTTTTCCCATACCACCGAATGAAACAATCCCCATTGTCAGAGATATTATCTTTATTACAATAAGTACAGAATATTTTTGGAATTATACGGATATGTACACACAGGTCAGTTGTTGGCGCTGTACTATTTCAGTTTTCTAATTTGTGATTTCAGCGCAAACGAGAATTGATATTTAAAAGTGATATAAGGCCCATTTACCTGATGAGTTGCCAGGGATGGATGACCCTTATTTCGTCTCTATTTCTGGTTATATACTCGATGTTACTATCAAAACCGCTGTCGCCTAAACTCACACTCATAATGTTAAACAGTTGATAACTACTGGTCGGAGTTTCTAATACAAAAAGATGTAAGAAATTCTTGACTGTTAATATAATTTAAACTTTACCCTGTTGGCATATCGTTGAAAGTACAGTACCTATTATTACAAGATACGACGTTTTCATTTTATATTAAAGTTTTATCTTTGTGCAATAGTGAAAAGACGACTGACGATTAACGCCTATTAACTTTATCCAAAAAAAATCAACCATATCACAGGGCGATAAGGTTTACTTTCGTTTGTTATAATTACGAATCTATGACGATAAACAGAAAATAGAAAATTTATTGCAATTAAATAAAATAAGACTTCAAGATGAAACACCACTACAGGTAATGTTAAATAAATGCGCCTATTATTTTTGCACTCCAAAGTAGCAACAAAAGGCATTTTTCCACAACTTTAGCGGTTTTGCGCGAGATTATGCCGTACAAGGGGAAATGGTAGGCTGAGCTCAAATTCGCGGAACTTCGCGTACTGTTGGCATACGTGTCACGCCCACTGAGCACTTCTATTGTATTTATTGTTCAGTGTCCACATCCCTGTCCTGATAAACTTGTTAGGCTGAACAAGTTCATCAGGAAAAAGATGGTATCATGCATAAACAGTTTTATTTGTTATAGGTACATACTTTCTGGGGAACGGCTGCGTTTCCAAGTCGTCATTGTCGTAAGGGAACGTATCCATGACGCCGTCGAACTGATCTTGGTTTTCCACCTGAATAGGACCATCCATTAGTAAAATGAAGAAACGTTTAGGACTAGCGTCTTTTTTTAGGGATTGACCCGACCGGTGATCGAACCCGGGACCTAAGAGATGGCGATACCATGAAAACCGGTGTGCAAGCCACTCGATCACGGATTTCTCAATATTTAATGGTGAAACAAATATATTGGCAAAATCACGATGAGGGCAGTGAAGTAGCCTTTTTAAAATACTGAATATTGACAAATCGTTTTAAGACTCCAGGAGTGCGTATGAATTTACGTTATAGTGAAACAAGTTTTATAGCACTAAATAGTTTATATGGCGAACGGCTATGGAGTGGAATTCCCTGCCTTGACTTGACTTGTTCCCTGAACGTTATAACTTGGGTATTTTCAAGGCGAGACTGAATGAGCATTATTTAGGTGTGTATGCTCCATCGTAGACCTCATCGTCACACATCAATGGAGGTCAAATGCGCACTAACATTTCATAAAAAAAATTAAAGAAATAAAAATCTCTCTAGCTATTGGCGTAAAAACTAACATATTACCTCAATGGGCAAAAAGGAAGCGTTGTCGAGAATGTCCCGGAAGACAACCACCCAACGCTGCATCAGCACCTCGGTGTAGTGCTCAGCCATCTCCTGCAGCAGCAGTGGGAGTGGCTCCGTTGGAAGGCCGTAGCATCTATCAATATTATTAGTCAAACTGATTGTATATTTGTTATAATTATTAATACAAAGGTCGAACACTTAGATAAAAAATCCTTTGATCCGGTCGGATTCAAACCGAAGTCTTCTAACGTAACGTGGCAGACGCTATGGCAACTAAGTCAGAACAAACCAGCGGACCTTACGAATTTATCTATGTTCTTGTTTGTTGGATCTTTGTATTTGGTTTTCAACGACTTTTTAGCCGTAGCGCCATCTATGAGAAATCTATGAAAGTATTTCGTCACCCAGTTAGGTAACTTTACAGCTACCAGTCCTGGTTAGAGATGTCGCTATTATTTGTAATGAAATTTGTACTGAATTGATCGTTATTGATGTAAACTTGGCAATTTCGACATACGATACTTTACGTAGGGGGTGTCGATTTGATTGCATTTTTGTTGTAGCTTTTATGTCATTGTTGAATAACGTAATACGTATTTTCGTGAAATATCTAATAAGGTCTTTTTTCAATCTCACTTGATTTTAAACGACAATGTGACTGGCAAATTCAGACTTAAACAACAGTTTCATAGAGCGTCAGCGGCGCATGAAAACGCGTCAAAAACTTTTTTATGATACCAAGTGACAGTATGAATAACTAATGCGACACGCCTGTCCATTTATTTGTTAAAAATAAATAATAGCCATAACAGTAACAATGCCGCTCCGAGCTGTAAATTACAGATCTGAGGGGCACTGCACTGCACCCGTCATTTTGAAACATAAGTTGGATAATCCCATGTGCCAATAATTTCACCAGCACCTTTACCCTCCAAAACCGGAACGCAATAATGTTATAGCTTGGCGGCAGAAATAGGTAAGATGGCACTTCACTGGACGAACTCTTTCGCAACGAGCTCTACTACTACTACTAAGTAATACTGCTACAATGAAGGTTTTCTAACGCTGCATAGAAGTATTCTACACAAAAATTTTGAAATTGCTAAAGTTTATTATGGCAGTGCTAGTTTAGCAACTTGTTTCGTCCAAAAATGAATTATCTCGTGACGTTTGTTTCAAACAATAAGTATGAAAAGAGCTGCAACAACACTCCATCAGAAAATTACATATTCTCTTCAAACTGTATTAATATGTATATTAATACTTATGCTTATAACAAACTATAACAGTTGAATATCATGATAGTTGAGTTTGGGGATTGATGTTGTTTGCTTCCGTAAGTTTAGGTGGTAGGCTTCGGCCGTGGCTAGTCACCATCCTCCCGACGCAGTCGAGTCGCCAAATGGTTGTCACCGTGTTTCGACTCGTGTTCGAGAGTTGCCATTAGGAGGTCGGGTCTGAATAGCGGCGATAAACCGCAGCTGCTGTTCGTCACCGAGACGCAGATCAGATGTCCGATCTCTGGAGCACAGGTTTCTACCTCGTGACGGAGTCTATGTGTACGTTCGTGATGACATCTGTGTCAAGCGTCTCAAGAACCTTGAGGCACCGAGTTTTTCTGTTTTGTGGCTTCTGGTAGACACAGGAGTTGCACAAATTAAACAAAAAAACCAAGCTGTTCCAATATCTGAGTGAGACATCTGATTTGATTCAGCATAAGTACCCAGCGGCGCAACTAGTCATTCTGGGGGACTTTAATGCACGTCAAGAATGGTTGTTCCCTTACCAGATGACCGATATTGCTGGGAGAGAGACGCGTAAACTTGCGCTAACGCTAAGCCTATCCCAGCTTGTCAGTGGCGCCACTAGGATACCAGGTGTTGAATCTCATACGGCTAATTGCTTGGACCTTCTGCCGACAACTGATCCGGACCGATACTCTGTGGTTGTGGATGCCCCACTGGGTACTTCCGACCATTGTCTGGTGAAAACTGTATCCCACTCGATCAGGGCCTTAGTGGTATGAGACGAGTGTGGCGATACAGTTTAGCAGAATGTGCCATTTCTTTGTGTCATAATAATATCCTTGCTTAGGTTTGCTTTACTTCAGGAGACTCGTCGAGCTGTGCTGATGCTGTAGTCGAGGTCTTGCGTTTGGGTATGGAGTACTACATACCATACTCCGATGTACCCAATGGACCCTAAGCTCGTCCATGGTTTAACGCTCACTGCAATCGTGCTGAAGCACAAAAGCAGTCCGCTTACCAAGCATGGGCATATGCTCGACTGCGTAAAGCTCCGAGTACTCGGAATCTGAAGAAAGCTTTTAATATAGCCGCCAAGAAGTGCAAAAGCGTGTTACATAGGTCCAAGTTTGACCACGTGCACCGCATAGGGGCCAAGCTTGCCTCTTATCCAGCAGGTAGCAAATCCTTTTGTATCTCTGGTCAAATCTCTGGTCAAAGCGGTCCAAAGAAACTTTTGCCATGTTTGTCACCTCTGCTGAGGCCGGCTGGCACACTGGCCCATACTGCAGAAGAGAAGGCGAATCTCTTTGCCTCACTCTTTGCAGAGAGTTCGCGTCTGGATGCCGCAGGGAACCTACCACCTACCTTACCTCAGGCTGGCTGCATTATGGCGCCAGTTCGCAAACGCCAAAAAGAGGTACTTAGAACTCTGCGGAATCTTGATGTGAATAAAGCTAGCGGGCCAGCTGGAATTCCAGCGTAGCGGTAGTCCTACTTAACTGTGCCCCTGAGTTGTCTCCTATTTTCACACGCCTGTATCGCCTCTCACTTGAGACTGGTGTAGTACCCAGGTCGTGGAAGCTTGCGAACGTGCAACCTGTGCCAAAAATGGGAAGCAGAGCTGACCCTGTCAACTATAGACCTCTCTCTCATCTCAGTCACTTCCATACTCTACAAGACTATGGAACGTGTACTCACCGACCGTCTCCTGACGTACCTTGAAGACAACGACCTCCTCAGTGATCGCCAGTACGAATTCCGACGAGGTCGATCTACTGGGGATCTTCTTGTGTAGGCCTGTCACATATGGAGCGAGGCTATAGAAAAGCGAGGCGAAGCACTTGCAGTGTCTTTGGATATTTCTAAAGCCTTTCACAGGGTCAGGGTTCGCAAGCTTTTTTAAGTAAGCTTCCCTCTTACGGGCTTCCCACTGACCTTTAAGGTGACCTTTACTCTTCCGAACATATGGCGATAGTTCCTCAGGGTTCCGTACTTTCTGCAACTCTCTTTCTGCTGCATATCAGTGATATGTTAATTCCAGGTACCTTTGCGTACGCTGATGACAGCACAGTTGTAGATAGATACATGACCAATGCAAGGGTCAGTGGAGAGGAAATCCAGTCTTGTCGAGAGTCCATGGTTAGCCGTTTAAATTTGACGCTCAAGGCAGTCTCCGATTGGGGCGATTCCAATCTTGTCAAATTTAACGCTACCAAAACGTAGGCGAGTCTACTCTCCACAAAACGGAGTTCCTTTGAGCTGACTCCGACTTTTCGTGATATATCCATACCGATAGCCGACCGTCTCCAGCTACTTGGAATGGACCTGGCGTCCAATCTGAACTTCGGCAGATAAATTGAATCCATGGCCAAAAATGCAGCCAGGAAGCTTGGCATCCTTTCCAGGGTGAGGCGTTACTTCATATCAGGACAGTTGCTTCAGCAGTATCAAACACAAGTTCGGTCGTGTATGGAGTACTGCTGCCACCTTTGGGATGGCTCTGCTACATACCAACTGGCCACCTTGGATTCAATTGACAAACGTGCCAAGAGGCTTATAGGTGACTCGAAATTAGTAGAGGCGAAGCTGCAGAGTCTTGAACACCGCCGTAAAGTTGCCTGATTATCGGTATTTTACAGGATATATCACGGAGAGTGTGCGATGGAATTAAACGATTTAATTCCGCCGTCCCCTTTCCATCATCGGGGGACTAGGCGTAGGCTTGACTTCCACCCCTATGTTGTGGATATTCTAAAGATTCGCAAGAAGCGTTACGCTTCCACATTTATATGGCGAACGGCTATGGAGTGGAATTCCCTGCCTGCAGACTTGTTGCCTGAACGTTGTAACTTGGACCTTTTCAAGGCGAGAGTGAATAGGCATTATTTAGGTGTGCTTGCTCCATCGTCGACCTCATCGTCACTTTCCATCGGGTGAGATGGAGGTCAAATGCACACTCACATTTACATTAAAAAAATCATAATATTCAACAAATATAAATTATAATTAAAAGTTATTTATAATTTGTTGTTCAGTGGTAATTATTATGTTAGATGTTGCATGGTTATAGCTATGTACAAATTTGTGTATCCAATGTAACTTATTTTAAATATTAATGGAAACTGTTTCGGCCAGCGTTTGTTTCATGTCTTAAAATGAAAAGTATTATATTATGGTGTATGTTTCACTAATAAATAAAATAAAATAAACTCGACATTCAAAAAATTGTCCCTTAATCTATGGTCGAGAAAGTTAACATAAGAAAATTAAAAAAAAAACGGAAAAACGGAATCAGATTCTTAAAATATGGTACGCAATGATCTCTTTAAATCGACTTATTAGTCTGACATATCTTTTTTACTTGACATTGTCAAAATCATTGATTATTTCGATGGAGCCATAACATTTAAAAGAAGAAGAAGACATATCTTTGTTGATTATGGGTAAGTTGTATGTTTAAGATGAAGAAAACTCACTTCAAAGTGTTGATAAACAACATAATCTGATGCTTGATGCTGAGCATTAGTGTTGGATCAGTGATCAATGACGTGTTGGTCCTCAATGTAGACGCCACTTTTGTCACGGACATGCTCCAAGTGTCCAGTAACCAATCTCTGGACACCAGACCCGCGCCAGTTGTGAGAAGGTGTTCTTCAAGTATAAAGAAGCCTAGTACAGCATTAAGGTAGTTCTTCACACTTTGCATTGAATCGTGCAGGTTGCCGGAAGGGATTAACACGAGACGTGCTTGTTGTTTGCGTTGCGCTCTGTGGAAGAAAATAAGGATGATATTCAATACAATTCTTCATTATTATTTTTTAGCATTCACCATACATACACATTATGTTACGTAGGATGGATATAGCTTAAAGCCGTCGAGCGAGTATATAACCAGTAATAGAGACAAAATAAGGGCCATCCATTCCTGGCAACTCTTCAGGCAAATAGGCCTTATATCACTTTTAAATATCAATTCTCGTTTGCACTAAAATCACAAATTAGAAAACTGAAATAGTACAGCGCCAACAACTGACCTGTGTGTACATCTCCGTATATTCCAAAAATATTTTATATTTACTGTAATAAAGTTAATAACACTGGGTGCCATTCCATTGGGTCGTGTGGGGAAAACAGCAAAACATATAATTACAAAACAAACGGAATTTCATCGGTAATTAAATATTAAATACTATTTTATATTATGTAATTTTGCAATGTTCGTCCATTGTAGCAAAGCTCAAGTTAAGCTGGTCGTTTTGAAGTGAAACAATTGACGACACCCGTCACTTGTTTCGAATTCGGGCGGACCAATCGGAGAGCAGTTGTCACAATAATGATTTGGTAGAATAGTTTTCAAACAAATTTAATGGCATTTCGTCTCTGTTTCTGGTTATATTCTCGATGCTTAAAGGTAAGTAAACAGCACATTATGGACCCTGTAGGACACTGCAAATTATATTTAGAGAGAGGAAGATTTACTCTTTATATTATATTTTATTAACTGCCTCTGTGGCCGTACGGTTACCATGGTGGTCTGCCACGCAGAGGTCTCGGGTTCAATTCCCGGGCCGAGAGAAATATTTCTATTTTATAGCCAACATTTCTTTCACCGTGCATTTCAAATTTTGCTTACAAAGATGTGCCAAATTTGTCTCTGTCACTAACACGGGCGCTACTAGCCAATTGCTATCAGCGCCCCTATATATGTAATGAATGTGGCAATCATTTTTAGTTTTCTTTTATGATATATATTTTCACCGTAAACTGTGTTATCTGTTGAGCAGTATTAAAATTTGCGGCTGTTGGTAATATTGCAAAAGCACCCCTACTAACCTGTAGTATTGTACAAAGTCGTTTTTAGCGCCAAGCACGCTGTGTATGTGTAGACAGCGGTGCAGAGGGCTGAAGTCTACCAACTCGTGCGGACACTGCGGACCGCTGCTCTCCTTTGCAGATATACCCAGTACCGCCATGTCTGTAGTCAAAACATTGACTATATAATACAAAAGTTCTTAAATGCACAAGAATAAATAATATCGTCATTAACCCATTTATACGTCCCCACTGCAGGGCACGGGTCCTCCTCTCAGAAGAGGGTTTAGAGTTTAGGCCATAAGCCGTCACTCTGGACCAATGCGGGTTGGGGACTTCACGCATTTTCTCAGGGTTGTGAAAATTCTTCGACGTGCAGGTTTCATCACGATGGTTCCCTTCACCGAAAAGCTCATGGTAAATTTCAAATTAAATTTCGCACATAAGTTTCGAAAAACTCAGAGGTACGAACACGGATTCGAAACCACGGCCTCTGCTTGAGTAGTGATAGGTCAAACCATTAGGCTAACACGGCTATATCATTCCACATTATTTGTATAAATAATTATGTTATACCAATGTAGCCCCACACTGTAGCCTGCTCCCATGTCCTTGCAAGTCGAGAACCACAAAAGGCGCCAAATACGCCAACCTTGCTCAGTGCTACAGCTTTGTGCCTTTTGCCGTTGAAACCCTGGGTTCCTGGGGGCCACAGGTGAAACTTCTAGCGAAAGAGATGTCGGATCGCCTCGTAGAAGCCTCTGGTGACCACAACTCTGGCAGTTATTTCCGCCAAGGAATATGTTTAGCAATTCAAAGGTGCAATGTTGCTAGCCTACTGGGCAAGGCGCCCCAGGGTACGACCCTCGATGAAATGTTTTATTTGTTCAAACAACGTTTGAACATTCCTCTCAGAAGGCGAATGACAATTTAAATAGACCGCAAGAACGTGCTTCAGCAGCACTGCTCAACAAGACGAACGACCGCAATCCAGGCTACAAGATAATGCTTCAACGACACTTTTCACCAACGAGACTCTTAGGGTCGAATTCCAGAACTCTACTCAATACTCAAGTCAGGACTTGAGTATTGCAGTGAGCACTGAAAATCATACTCAAGTCCTTGCCATTAGGGTCGTATTTCCAGTGCTTGAAATTATACTCAAGTCTGCTCAAATCCTAACTTGAGCATAGAGTAGAGTTCTGGAATACGAGCATTAGATTTTAGAGAAACTTTTCATAATAGTGTCTGTAAATGTAAATCTGTATATATGAGCAATGAATTTATTAAAATCAGTCTTTCAACGGCAGTAGAGTTTAATTTATCTCCGGCTAGCATTCTGTCCCTGTGGTCAAAACACCCTTAGCCATTAGTAGACCGATCCTGTGAGTCTGTGAGACCGGCAGTGAGAATATCCATCCCAGTACACCCTTATTTCCTTCCTTCCTCCGTCTGTTGCCTTAGGCGCAGATATCCTGTACTTATTTATATATTTATTAAGCACACTTACATGATTAGGGCCTGTTAGGGTACTTAGGGTGATAGGCACACATCTAAGTGCGCTAGGGTTCTTCTTGCCCTAATCTCATTAAGTCTATTCCTGTATAGTTTTTCGACGACCACAGACACGCAACAGACATACAGCCATGCACTAGTCGGCAGACTGTACACTATTTATAAACTTGCATACATTTTTTTATGTATCTACCTGTTATAGTTTAGTTATTAGTTTGTGTTCAATAATGTATTTAACAAATGGTTATGTCAATAATATATCTATGATAATATGTTTATGTTAAAGGTTTAAATGGCCATTGTTGATGTTATTGTTGTTGATGATGATGATGTTATTATATTTATGTTGTGTAATGTTGTGTAATGTTTTAACTGCCTCTGTGGCCGAACGGTTACCATGCCGGACTGCCACGCAGAGGTCCCAGGTTCGATTCCCGGGCCGGGAGAAATAGTTGTATGGCCTACAATTATTTCTCTCATGAGTTTGGGTGTAATTTGTGGTTGTCTATGTGTGTGTCCATGGCACCCGCGACACAGGGTTTCCCTAGTGCGGGGCTATGTTGAGTGTGTGCGTTAATGTTACCAGTAAAAAGGCTAACAAAATATTCATGAACAGACCTGTTTTATTCTTTACTATAGTAGCTAGGCTTCTTCCGAGCATTTCTTGGGTTTGCTTTAGTGCCATAGCTCCAACCTGCAATTATAAAGATATAAATAAACAATAGAGACATATACAGACTCTTAATATAGAGTATACTAGTAGGTAGTAGAGCTCCTTGTGAAAGAGTTCGTCCAGGGCAGTACTGCCACTTTACCTGTTTCTGCCGCCAAGCAGTAATAACGGCATTTCTGTGTTCCGGTTTTGAAGGGTAAGGGTGCTGGTGAAATTACAGGCACATGGGACTTGTCAACTTATGTCTCAGGGTGACAAGCGTAGTGGTAGTGCCCCTCAGATCTTTGCAATTTAAAGCTCTGAGTGGTACTATACCTGTTATGGACAGGCGTGTAGCTTACCATCAGGCGCACGACTTGTCCGTCCCGTCATTTGATGTTATAAAAAAAAATATGACAAAATACAAACAAGAAATTGGGTTTCAAAATGTCGCACTTGAATTCCACCAATTTTTGGGTTACGACTGTAATGGATGGTGGAATTGAATGAACACGACTTAAAAGTTAAACAAAAAACTAAAAGGACCTTGTTGCAAATAATGTGACTATTTTTATTTACACATACGTGTTACGTATGTTGCCACCTATGGAAGACCTGCTCATTAAATCTGAACCAACCTGAGGACTAAGTCTTCTAATATTCTCCAGGAAATCTCTCAAATCAGCCATGGATGCGTCCTGAATGGCCTGACGCAACCGCGGGATGTCTTTCGAAATTTGTGAACACCATTTGTAAGGGCCGACGCGGGGAAGCAATACATGTTCCAGCTGTTCCAACGTTTTTAGGGCAGGGTAGTACCTGGTAAAAATAAAACAGACATAACATGTACAACATTGTATCTTATAATTTAAAACATATACAGATATGACACGTGTTATACACTTCATGTAGTTCATTGGTTTAGTGTAGGTAGTTTGCTTGCAGTGTCCGGGAATGTTATCAGTACCTTCTCACGCCGCCCTTTCACTATCTTTATAATTCCCAATACTAGTCAAATTGAATTTTAATAACGGCTCCCCCACAACGAAGGCGAAGAAGCGGGCGCAGTGGCCATATTTATTTAGATAGTACCTACGCAATTGCGTAAACAAGTTCACAATTATCTGACGACCTCCGTGGTCGATGACTTGCACGCCGGTTTTCATGGTGTCGCCATCTATGAGGTGAAAAACTAACTTTTCAAAAGGTCTGTGTGTGTGGTACCGTTGTTGTTTCCGAGCTCCATACCACTTAGTTACTTACCTACTTTGAGATCAGAGTAATGTATGTGATGTTGTCTAATATTTAATTAATTATCAAACAATTGTGATATGTTAACATTATACAATGTAGACCATATTGCAGTTTTCAAAGGAACCTGACGTGATTAATGTTTTTAAATTATGTACTTGTAAAGCCATGCTATCCTAATAGTGTGACCTTCTCTCAAGCAGAGGCCATGGATTCGATTCCGCGCTCGCATCTCTGAGTTTCTCGAAATTTATGTGAAAATTTTAATTTCAAATTTACCATGAGCTTACAATCCTCGGAAAACGTGTGAAGTCCCCAACCCGCATTGGGCTAGCGTTTAGGAGTATGCGTAAACCTTCACCTAAGAGGAGACCCGTGCCCAGAGTAGCGTGCCCAGTGCATCAACCTATTTATACGTCGTCGGTGATCACTCGATATTTAAATTATGTCTTCCAAAGAATGATCAATTTTCAATCAAAAATTATTTTTGACTTTTAATTAATATTTTTCCTTAACAAAACTAAACTAAGAAAAATTTAGAAAAGTATTTTAGAAAAATATTTTGGCAAAAATTTAGTTCAGCAGCCAGAGTTTCAAGTTTATTGCCATTCAAAGCAAATCATTTGCAAGTTTCACAAAACACAACATGTTTTGACAATTTGTAAACTTTTTTACTCTATCTTTATCAGAATTTAATTAACATACCTTTTAGCTTCAACCTGGCACTTGAGTTTGGAGTATGTGGTGAGTAGTGGCAAACAGAGTTCCATCTTCTCAATGGTAGAAGCAATGTTCAGCTCTACTCTCCGAGCCCGGATCAACTCTTCAGCTCTGGAGCATAAACCTGTAAAATATTGAAAAACCAATATTTGGTTAATACTCTTTATTATAACTGTCTAATAAATAATACTCCCTATAAAATTGTTCAAGCTCAATTTCTTTTTACATGACAATTATTACCCTCCTTCAGTGTCTAAAGACAATCTCCAACAAACATTAACATGTTTTACTTACTCTCTGCAGTCTCTTTAACATTGGCATCAACATTAGATATCTCTGCATGAAGCTCTTCAGCATGAGACCGTACTTGCAATAGCTCACGAATGGCATCTATAAAACCCTGAAATAAACATATGAAAATATACAAGCAGCCTGAAATCTCATAATCACATGGTATTGTACCATTGTGAAATATTGCCTTAATGGATAAGATATAATCTGTAATAAACTGGAAGCTCTAGGTGTGAGAGGTATCCCTTTGAATTGGTTTCGAAGTTACTTAAGTAACAGACAACAACAAGTCGTGCTGTCTAGATTAAATAAAAACAATGAGATGGTCTCATTTACTTCAGATTACCAGTTTAACAGATACGGAGTCCCACAGGGTAGTGTGTTAGGTCCCCTTTTATTTCTTATATATATTAATGACATAGTTGACGTAACCAATCATAAATGTATAATGTTTACTGACGATATTTCTATAATAGTGACTACCAAGGGTAAAATCTGTACTGACACAATTAAAATTCACGAAGCTGACATAAATAAAACTATTAATTTAATTACTACATGGCTTGACATTAACAATTTGCAAATAAATTTAACTAAAACTAATTATATAAACTTTAATAATACATCAATATCACTACAAATTAGATATAAGGAATTGAATATTGACGAGCTAAACGAAACTAAATTTTTAGGTATAATCATTAATAAACAATTAAATTGGAAATCTCACATCGAAAACGTTTGTGAAAGAATTAACAAATTTGCCTTCGCCTTGAAAAGTTTGCGTAATATAACAAATATGTCAACCATGTTAACAGTTTATCACGCATATGTAGTCTCGACCCTACGTTATGGACTTCTTATCTGGGGAAATGGTACGAATATAAACAGAGTGTTATTGGCGCAAAAAAAATGTATACGTGCAATTACTGGTAGGACTCCGCTTGAATCCTGTAAACCTATATTTAAAGATCTTGGTTTGTTACCCCTGCCTGCCTTATATATTTATGAAGCCAGCATTTTTGTGAAAAATAATTTACATTTGTTTATTAAGAGTATTGACGTGAACCATCGAAATTATAGAAATCCCAATAGACTAATTTTTTTTGACGTACCTAAGGTAGAAAAATATAATCAAAATTGTTTGTGTATGTGTGTCAGAATTTACAATAGATTACCAAATGACATTAAACACTTGCCCATTACATTATTTAAGACTAAATTATATGAATTGTTAAAGAATAAAGTATATTACAGTATTAGGGAATTTCTACAATAATTTTTATGTAAAAGAATTTAAATTAATTATATATAACTTAATGTAAATGTAATCATGTGACGACCTATTTTTCATTTATTTTGCATGCCTAAATTATCTTCGGGCGAAACATGCTTGAACTTATATGTATATTACTGTGTTATCATGACCACCATGTTTTATGCAAATAAACGATTTGATTGATTGATTGATTGATTGAATCTTTTAAATAACTTACAATATTTTTTTAAATAATGTAAAGTGTCAAAATTAGATGACATAATTTTTCTTAACTACATTTCTTTTCACTAAACTAACAATGTTAATTGTTTCATTTGTTACTATTTAAAAAAAATCACTGCAAAATTTTAAAATTTGTAATGACAGTACCTAAAGACATCTTTACCAATTTACTAGACCACATGGTCTAGGTGCTGATTTTCAACATTACGTTAACATTATAGTTATGACTTAATTAAGTAACATGGATTTTTTATTTTTACAATAACTAATATAACCTGACCTCTCGCCCGGTGGCTACTTACTTGACTTCAAGTTTGGGACACCCAGGATTAAAATTTATTATTTTATTACAAATTCATATTACTATTATTTATTTGATGTGAAACAGAAAATATAATAATAAAAATCTGTATTAGCTCCATTATTCAACATTTTTTTGGTAATTAGTGTAGTTGTCTAACACATTATACAATTATAATTATATTATTATTTAAGCTAGTGATGGTTTGTAAATTTAACATTGGTATTGCATTAAACATTTCAATACATGAGATACTAATATTAAAGAACAATGCCCATTTTCCACTCACAAATTTCTTAGTCACAACTGTTTGAAAATCCATCTAAATATATGTTATAAACTAATATTTATTATTCATTAAACTTTGAAATAATGCGGAAAAAAGGTACGCATTTTCAAAAATACATAAAAAAGCAGTTTAATAAATTTTGTTTTATAACAAAATATGACTTACATTTTGAAACTTTATTTTAAGCCTCCTTTACACTTGCAATGATTTCTTCAAAATTGAGATTGATGATTATGAATGGAAGTTACAATAATTGTGACACCGATAAGCAATAACCATATAAATGTTGTCAGTTGTCAGAAAATTCAAAAAGAAATTGTCTCAACATTGGCCATATCATGTTAAGGGTAAACGAGACTCAGGGTCGTATTCCAGAACTCTACTCAATACTCAAGTCAGGACTTGAGTATTGCAGTGAGTACTGAAAATCATACTCAAGGCCTTGCCATTAGGGTCGTATTTCCAGTGCTTGAAATCATACTCAAGTCTGCTCAAATCCTGACTTGAGCATTGAGTAGAGTTTTGGAATACGAGCATCAGATTAAATGTCAAAATCTAAGTTGTGCTACGTCCAAAAATATATGCTAATAATGCAATAAATTTTCGAAAGTATTTTTATAATTCCTATCTTTTATGCACTATTTTTATCTCATTCAGCTATCCTAGTGAATCTATTTATTATATTTTAATGTGTACATACTTATCTTAGAATAATATTTAACTCTGTACTACAAAGTAACTTATTAATGTTGGAAATACAAATTAACTTAATCATTGGAAATACAAATGAAACCCTGTAACCTTGATTGTTTATCGTCAACTTATTTCGTTGGTCCAGGTCCATATAGAACTTGGGCATTGTTCTTTGAGACTTTCTCTTTCTTAATATTTTTTAAAAATGTATAATAATATAATAACGTGCCAGACAACCACACCAATTACCTGGTCTTCTAAGTAACTCCCTGTATTATGAGTTCACTCTGGGGTACTTCCAAGAACACCCAGACCAAAATCAATTTAGAAAACCTCATTTCCTAATTTGGTAGGACCAAATTAGGAAATGAGGTCCCGGGAATCGAACCCGGGACCTCCTCATTCAGCGCCCATAGTGTAAACCCGCTAGGCCACTAAGGTCGTCCAAAAATTATACATACTAACCTGATAGTGAAAATTACACAATTTCTCAATTTCCTTGTCGTGCTGTTTGATGCGTTCGTCGAGCTGCTGGACAAAGGCTTCGTGGCCTTCACCTTCATACACTGAACGGAATGCCGGCCCCCAATAGTCATCTATGCCTTCTATCTCCTGCAACGTAAAAAAATCTATGTAATTTCTACGATTACTGTCATACAGGTTACGAAATCTATTCCGAAATGTTCAGGTTTCAGCTATATTTTCATCTTTCAGCTATACTTTCTAAAAAAAATACTAAGAAATAACGTAATTCTATGGGAAATTCATCAAAAATCAAGTTTTAAATGGGTGTACCTGTATTGTAGCGTTCGTCATCTTGCCCGATTTATATAAAAATTCTTTAAATACGGTTGACTTTATCGATTTTTTAGATTTTCTTCGTAATAATGTGCTGTTTTCTCCCGATTCCTATCTCAATACGGTATTCTAAACAGACAATACAATACAAATTATTGAAAATAATACAAAAAACGTCTGACGTACTTTAATTTTTTCACACAATTTGTACTAAATGTACATAAGGTGAGACAGACTTATTCAAGAAAGTAATGTTTTTGATTTTATTTCATTATTGAAGTGAACCTGAGCTGTGCAGAAAAAGCGTGATGACACGTAAAAAAAAATTGGACAAGTAGTTAAAAATCATAGGCCGGCCACATATATAGTCGGAATCCCGTTTCGAAATTCGAAGGCTGCAAAACCATACAAATCACGGGCTACCACACACACAGTACCACCCCCAATCGAATTTTTTGAACTCGACTAGTTATAAAAAGAGAGACTAGGGCCTACAAAAAGGGCCTTTTTTATGTGCATTACTTTTGCGCAATATATGTCTTAAAGCCTTAGTTCCCAAAGGTCACGGGAGATTTGACGAGCGAGACAAAAAATAATTTGGATATGGAATATGGTAGAAATGTAGCTGACCCCTGCGGTCCACCGGAACCAGCTAAATTTTGAAACTGGTCTATGAGAAAAAAATCTGGGAACCCTTGCCTTAGTAAGTCTACCCATGGAAAAAATAGCCTAGATGTATGTCCTAGAGGATGGAAAAAAATAAAATGTATGTATATATGTATACATACATACAAGAAGAGCACGTCAAGCTGGACACTTAAGAGGGAGCATGACAAAAAAGTTTTGACGTTGGCTCCGCCCTTTGTGAAACAAATATATGCCTGAAGTTCGCGTGACATGCGACAGGAGATGTTGAATTTTGCGCATTAAAGTACCAAATTCGTTTTAGCGGAATAACTCCTAGGGTCGTATTCCAGAACTGTACTTAATGCTCAAGTCAGGATTTGAGTATTGAGTAGAGTTTTGGAATACGACCCTAAAACTAAAGGGATTAAAAAAAATCCGTAGTGACAGTTGTCGATCATGTATAAATATAATTAATTATCTAATTTTTGTCCCTAATAACCTGTAGCATTTCGAGGACAAATCGAAAAAAATGTGAAAATTAGAGGTAATTTAGTGATTTTTATCTATCGAGGAAACTTTATTGTTTTATGTTTCTGATTAATGTCTATGCTTGAATATATCGTGTAGTTACTTATACAAATATTTTATTTTTAACTTTAAAGTGGATATACCCCTCTAAAATCAAATCGAAGATTGGGAATTTTTCCTCTGCTTCCTCTTAAGCTTTGGACCGTTCTTATCGTAAGCGGCACTATTTAAATCTTAAGTGTCAAGCTTGACGTGCTCTTTACGCTGTACATACTGTCATTTTACTCCACTCCATTTGTAAATCATCGAACAGACGTAATTCTTTCTTTTTTCGTTTACAGTTATTAATAAATTTGAATTTTATATTATATAGAATTGAAAGTCTCATCAAACAATTTTAAGTTAATGAGAAAAGATTGAATGGAAAGATTTCAAAAGATGGCAACCCTTTCAATAAATTTTGGCATGATATCAAAACGTCAAAATTGCCAAATCTGCTGAAGCTGCTGGAAGCAGCGAGCGTGTGGTTGATCCCTGAATTTGTTACTGCTTCTAGCAGTAAATTAGCCACCGAAGATTGGGATCGACCCATGTTGCCCTCTTTTGATTAATTATATAAGTCTCTTTCATTCTTTTCTGTAAAAAAATTGTAAGTCCCGCAACCATGGCTCACTGTATGAGAGTTGTGCATGGCCAGGTAAGTCGCATTATTTTATTCTAAAAAGTTCATTAATAACTAGTAATTAGGGAGATAAAGGGAAGTTGCCTATTATCTATAATTTATAGACCAGTGTTTATAAATGGAGTTATCAAGAGTCATACGATTAAAGCGACAAATGAGTATTGTAAATGATGGGTCAGGTCACTTGAGGTAAGGGTCAGAAGGTTCATGAGGTTATGAAGGTGGCAGGGTTCCGGATAACCGGTATTTACTACGTAGAGCTCGATTATGTCACGTGCGCCAAGGAATTTTAATTACGCTTAATGGAGATTTTATTTTCAGGGTAGCAGGACGAGGGTGGTTCTCTTGGAAATCCAAAAAAGATGTTTCAGCGTGTCTCCGTTGTCAGCAGCCGCCGCTCAGGTACCCCAGAATCTCTTCAAAGTGATTATTTCAGTAATTTCAGTGACAATTAGACATTGTTATGTAATCAGTATATCATTGGAGAAACTTGAAGTTTTTGTGCAAAGTACGTTGTTTTCAAGTTTTTTTCGGGATGTTGTAGGTGGCGATGTCGAAATTCGATAAAGATGCGCTGCCATATGACAAGTTGTTGAAGAATTATGAAGTGGTACAAAAGAGGTTAGGTCGCAAGATGACCTTGTCCGAGAAGGTCCTGTATTCTCACTTAGAAGACCCTCAAGGACAGGTAAGTGTATTTGATGTCTATTTCCACTTTGAAAGAAATATTTGTTGTCTCTCTATATCTTTTAACAGATGATCTTACGAAGTATTGAGTGGGTGAACTTGGAAAAATAATGTTAAAGTTGTATGTTTCTACAAAAGTTTTTTAAGTCTACTTTGCTAAATGTATTCATTTTGAAATGATTAACTTGGACGGCTGAATATTAAAGTATTCTCTATTAAGAAATTAGACATTTTTATTTTTATGAAATTGAAATTTTGAATCTTCACATAAAGCATTTATAATTTAATGTAGATCGATAGATTGATAAATAGAATGAATTAATGTTGAAGAAATCATTTAATTTAGTGGGTTGTTTTTTACCCTAAGCTTAATGTTATTCATTTTATGAGTTGGAATGAAAAATTAAATCACTGCATTAAAGCATTTAAAAATAAACTTAAGTTTAATAATAAAATTATCTAGAGCCCACTAACAGATTGTATTTGTAAACAAAAAACATGACACTTTTCTTGAGAATTGATATTACAATGTTTATTGTAGTGATTCAAAAGAATCCACTTCTTGATAAAGTTGTTACGAAATGTAGTAGCAAGGTTATTTTGTAACGCTCAAATTCAAGGTAAAAAACATATTTGCTCCTCCCTGTAATGTTGTATTGATGATTTTCTAGAATAGGGGCCTACCTCGAAAACTTCCTGTTTCATCAGGAAGATGGTTTTAAAATCTGAGGTATCTTGCACTGAGGAGTCATCGACTCACATGATTATTTTCATTGACCGAAAGCTCTACATGTTTGTCACAAAAAAGTTTAGCACATTCTGAAAACAGCTGTGTGATAAGACCAAAATCCTTTAAAACTTCGAATTTTTTTTTTGTAAAATGAAAGTTGCACCTTGCTATAGGCACAAACTAAACTGCCTTCTTTTTTAACTGCCTTCAAAAAAGGAAGAGGTTCTCAATTCGACTGTATTTTTTTTTTGTATGTATGTTACGCGATAACTTTGGTATTTGTGAACCGTTTTTCATGATTCTTTTTTTTGTTGGAAAGGGGGTACTTCCATAGTGGTCCCATTTCATTTTGAAGAAAATCATCCACCTCTAAGGGTGGCTGTTCACACATGAAGATTCATTTTTATAGATAGCGCCTAAATTGTACGTAAGGAGCATTGACTTACAAATAAATGGACGACGGGTTTAATACAAAAACCACGAAAAAAAATGTCCCAAGTCAACCTATTTAAACGTAGTGACATGTAAAGGAATATGAAAAAGCTAAAACGTTGAATTTAAATTGTAATGTCATCGCAGTACTGTCTAATTTTGCTTGCTTCGCTGTCAGTCGTACAAACGAAGACTAAAGCGTGAATGACGCTCTGTATACGATTTTAAGTCAATGTTAAGGAGCAATTATTTTAATGGTTGATTTTGCTGTCTCCAATTCAGGGCGTTTATCTCTCAATATACTTTGAGTAGTGAGAACCAATTTTTATCATCTCCAATGTCAAGTCCTGTATAGTGGCGAATTAGTCGATAATCCAATAGAACTTAGCAAATAGATGTAATTCCACCTACTTTTGAGGTCAGATTTTTTAGTACTCTATACTGAGATTATTATACTTAAGGTCTAGATCTTGCTTGTGTAGTGAATGTTGTTCTATTACAACAAAGATGACATTAATGAACTAAAACTAACTACTAAAACTATATGGTTATGAAAATCATCTAAATCAAACTTAGGTAATCATCCCTTTTCAAAATTTTAACTCCATAAGACTTATCTTGTGCCTTAGCCCACTCTAAAACATTTTTAAAATTGCTAACTTACCGAACTTGAACTAGTTGGTTATGAACTTTATGCAAATTTATGTCAAATAAATTATTAATACAAAGATCGAACACAGACAAAAATTCATTTGATCCGGCTGGATTCGAACCAGCGTCTTCAGCATATAAGGCCGACGCTCTCCCAACTAAGTTACAGAACGAACCAGCAGACCCAACGAATTTCTCTATGTGCTTGTTGCAGATCTTTGTTTTTCGATTTTTAACTTTTTGTTTTTTGTTAGCGACATGTGAGAAATGTATTAAAGTTTTTCTTCACTCAGCCAAGTGCCTTTACAGCTACCAGCGGCTGACTAGACATCTCGCTTTTTATAATATGAAGTTTATTGACTATCATGATGCTTTACTACCATGTTATTCAATTATTTATTTGTGAAATTACTGCACTAATTTGTTATTCAGAGATCAAACACAAACAAAAATTAATTTAATTGAACTGGATTCGAACCAGCGTCTTTAGCATGATATGCTACATAAAAAATAATTTAATATCACCATAGTAAAACATCTTGTCAGTCAATAAACTTCATATTATGTCAAATACTTTGAAAAATTACTACATTACTTTGCTTAACACTTCTTTACATTATAATAGAGATCTCTCTTAAAATCACGTTTACTTACATGTTTAATGTTAGTAATTTTTTAAACATTTAACTGGCATATAGTTAGTAATAATTACTGTCGCATATAAACATTTGCTATACCATGTAATAGTAAAAGTACCCTTAATACGCATTGTGTTGCCGGCCTTTGGATTAAGATCTTAAGGACCGGTGCAGATGACGTTATAATAATTGTCACAATTATTATTTCCGCTCTGTGACAGCCCTTGCATATGTATGTATGACTGCGTGGGCGGCGGCATTGCGCTATTGTAAAGAAAATATCGTACTACTGTGGTAAAGGAATGAGTGCTTATAATTAGAGCTAAACAAGAACTTATTCTCACATTGTACACATGTTCTTTTAATTTAGGTGGGGTCGTAGGGTCCTAGGGTGTTGTCAAAGCTAAGATGCTCCTGGTTGGAAATTTAATATATCCAATGAACATAATATACACAACGTTTTTTTCTTTTTTTTTTATGAAAAATTCACGATCTTAGGAAATCGAGCGTGGTAAAAGCTACCTTCGTCTGCGCCCCGACCGCGTGGCGATGCAGGACGCGACAGCTCAGATGGCAATGCTGCAGTTCATCTCGTCAGGTCTACCGCGCGTCGCCGTACCCTCCACCATCCACTGCGACCACTTGATCGAGGCTCAGATTGGCGGGGAGCAGGACTTGGCTAGAGCTAAGGTTTTTATCAGCTGTTACTGATCTTTAGGATGAAATGAGATAGCATGATGAACACATAAATAGTGCATATTACTTATAAAGTTTGTTTTTTCAGTAAGGACTAAATGTTTTGTTCTTCACCATAGGACATCAACAAAGAAGTATACAAGTTCTTAGAAACAGCTGGTGCGAAATACGGCGTGGGATTCTGGAAGCCAGGCTCCGGTATCATCCATCAGATCATCCTGGAGAACTACGCGTTCCCTGGCCTGCTTATGATCGGCACTGACTCTCACACACCCAATGGAGGTGGCCTTGGAGGTCTTTGCATTGGTAGGATATTATTAATAAAATTATACATAAAAAAAATTAACAATCAAAGCATAACAATTGTATAATAAATATTTAAAAATGGTGTTGCAACTTACCGCTACTTGACATATAATATCTACAGTGCCAGATACAATAAATTTCAAATGGCAAAATAAAAAAATCATTAAAAATTTGGGATGGTTTCCACTTTTCAAGTTCGGAATTAATAAACCTTGTTTATATTCGGGAAGGATATTATAATTCCTTAATTGTTTGTAATAATAATAATTTGCCATAAAAGTTACCAGGAGTATCATATACTCTAAGAAAATTATTCATTTTTATTAGAATCCAGTTTTAAATATTTTTTAATTTGCCTGTTAACTTTGTGGGAGTGTAGGAAGTTTTTATTTTTAATAATATCAAGTGATGAGATGAACAAGTACGTCTGATGGTAAGCTACGCGCCTGTCTATAATAGTTGCAGTGCTTTCAGAGCTTTAAATTGCAAACATCTGAGGGGCACTCCCACTGTGCTTGTCACATTGAGACAAGTTGACAAGTCCCATATTTCACATTTTCATAAAAATAGGCTCTTGTACATTATGCTATTTATTTTCGTATGTACCAACTTAATAAAGCTTTATTTTAGAAATAGAGAAATGAAAAAAAGCATTAATTTTATAATGGATTCAGTTAATCATCCTTAAGAAGAGACTTGACAGTGCACTCAACTTACCAGGAGTGGTGCATCGTATTGGCTTACTACCTGTCTTAATAAAACAACTTCATGAAGTTTTATTTTAGAAATAGTCCGATGAATTATGATGGTCTCAGTACCGAGTGCTAAAAAAAAATCGATCTCAAAAGTTCGTGAAATACATCTATTTGCCAAGTTTTATTGAAATAGGTTACCGGAAGTGCGCGAAACCGGATTCATCCCCTAGTTTGCCACCCATAGAGGTGGAATATTTTATTCAAATTTAAATTTGACCACTACTGAGGTACCCTCTTTCCAACAAAAAAGAATTATCAAAATCCCTTCTCAAATGACTTATCGCGTAACAAACATACAAAAAAAACGACCTCCTTCTGTTTTTTTAAGTCTGTTAAAAAGTAAAAGTAATTTATTATTCTTAGTTAATTATTCTTAACAAAGACTTTAATTAATTATTATAAAGAAGAATTTCTGGTTACATGTTTTTATTTAATTATCCATTTATTGCACAATAGTACACAGTATAGCATCGTACACCATCAGGACCATCACAGAATCTTTTATGTGTTATAGTTTATTAATTGTAAATAAATATCAATTTTTAATCTCTGCTTATGTTACAAGTTGTACATTGTGTTCCACGTGTATAGTTTTATGATATTATCAGGTGTGGGTGGTGCCGATGCCGTGGACGTGATGGCCGATATCCCATGGGAGCTAAAATGCCCGAAGGTCATCGGTGTCAAGCTTACTGGTAAGACTTCTTGTTAAACATTTTGTTACCTATAAATGGGTGTACAGTAAAAAAAGGGATACGTCTGCATTGTCGATATCGCCAGCAAAAGTTTTCTAAAAAAAAAGAAATAATATTCTCTGGTAATGTTTAAATTGGACGTAGTTAAGCAAAAGGGATCCAATTCACAAAATTAACAAAAAATGAGTTATGTTCACCAAACAGTTCCTAACACATTTGAACAGAAACGAAACAATGAAATATATTCAAAAACCTGCATCCCCAGACTTCTTGTGACAAAAGTTAATGTTAGATAGCTGCCTTGCGTACCTATTGTTTTTTTTACTGTAAAATACCAAATGTTCCTACATTGTATTGCTTTCAATGTACATCGCAGAGAAAGAAAGGAAAAAATACGATTTTCTTAAGACAAATGCAAAGTGAATTTTGAAAATTACATAATATTTAGATACATAACAGTCTCCACTCAGCATTTGCCGGGTTGTGCATATAAAACAACCCGACGCCACTGGTACTTGAAACTTGCTCAGCTTTCAAAAGCAAACATTCTCCCCTAATCGCCATGCGACTACCTTTTTGAATATGAATAGAAATCATTAACAGAACAAGTTTAACAAGAGCTACAACCTAATTTATGCCCTAAAAATATACCTATGTACTTTTTTAATATGTCACATGGTATTATATCTACGTTGTAGTACTCTCCATTATTCTGGATTCGCCGTAGTCCTTGCCTACACTAGTGCCTTGCCTAACAAATGTTATACATTTGTTGTATAGCATTGAAACACCATAATTTAAATCGAGTTTTGAGGTTTTCGCGATCGACTGTTACACATAGGAAATTAAACTGTTTTTTCGTATCGCGTATATTTGTTTTTTCAAACAAACGAACGTTTCGGGTCCTTTACTTGCTATTGAATATCGTCAGAAAAATCTAGTTGAAATTATCGCATGTGCAGCGCGAGACATAAATGTTACGTGAACTGTCACTCCTTTGCACGCGCACCTACCTCAGGAACCGACTCAGTTAAGCGGTAGATTTGTACATCTATTTGACATCACTTACAACTGGATACAGTGAGTCGATTCAGAACCTTACGATAACTCAGTTGTCTACCGATTCGATTTCTTTTCATTTTTATGCACGACACCTGAATAGAATGTCATACTGTCGTATTCGAAACCGAACCAAAATGACGTCACACCCGTACGATTACTCGACTTTTTCGACCGGCAAAGGCTAGAAACGTTATTCAGAACACAGTTATCGAATGAAAGTTACCGAATGTCCTATTGATTACATAGCAAGAATTAATATGGAAGTCTCTTATTATTATAAATAAAGTCTGGATTTTGTTCAATTTTATTAATTTATTTTAACTCGGGAAGTGCCCTTCGATTCGAGAACGTTTCAATTAAATTATCTAATAGTTCTGAATCGGAGTCTAGGGGGTCTACTCTCGTTGTCCGTCTGACGTCCGTCTGAAAAAATAACTGTCAAATAAGTAATATTCGACCAAATTAAAAGACAACCTCAAGTATGAAGCTTCACTCGCATCATGCGTCTTTTAATTTGGTCAAGTATTACTAATTTAACAGTTATTTTTTCGGACGGAGAGTGGGAGTAGACCCCCAGGTCCGGAATTCTTGAGAAGTAAATCGTAGATACCGTTATGCAATTTTGACCTGTTACTATTCCAAGTAATATGTTTCTCTAAATATTACGTTATATTTTACGAGAACGTAACTTTCGGTTTCCCACTTTTTTTCTTGAATTTATAGATCATTTCGAACTCATTTTCTCAATATTTCATTACTTAAAAAAAAGGCAATTAAGCAACGTACGTAACTTTTTCTATATTTTTCTCTGCGCGCGTAATCAACGTAACACACGTAGTTGTTTATTGTGTTATAAATACCCGCGCATCGCATGGCTGCCCGCCAAGCCGCCATAACGTACCGCATTTTTTTAAATTCAACGCACAGACCTGGATACTTATATGTATGTGGATTCTATATGTACATAAAAATGAACGTGGGGGTAGTTTTTTCGCAATTTTTTTTGCTAAGTTATTAATACAATTATCAAGAATATAGCCAAATCTTTTTGTTGCACCCTGCCTACCTAACTGCCTTGTTGAGACCATAGATTTTATATCTATGGTTGAGACACTAGTCTCTGCGCAATACACTATCTCATATAAATTGCTAATTGACTACGCCCGCAGCGTTAATAATCAGCTTTGTAAATAATTTTGCAAAGATAGGAATGATATGGGAAAGGAAACTATTTTTCAGTATTTAAATCACGTATATTTGTTTTTTCAAACAAACCAACGTTTCGAGCCCTTTACAGGTCCAATGGTCACGGTCAACTTAAATCCTTAAATAGTTTGATTTCCTATGTGTACAATCGCGAATAATCACAAAAACTAAAAGAACTCGATGGGAATGATATATTTCTTGAAGCTGTTTAATAGAATTATGAATATCTACGAACTATTAATCATATAAATAGGCCATTTAAAAAAATAACTTTACACGCTTAGAAAAACGTAACTGGACTGCATTTTACAATTTTACAATCATCAAAACGGTAGTCGGTAATCATGGCTATGCATATTTATCATGGCAAACTTTACGCACTTTATCGCTCTTACTGGCTTGCATTTGTGATAGCTTGTCGGGCCAAACCAAGCGCATAAAGCCAACATAATATCTCATGCGATTAAAGACAATATCTAAAGCTAACAAGTATCAAGTTCTTAAGTGTCGCATTGTGTCACGGACATTAGTCGTCTATTAATCTGAATTTCACAACGGTCACATGATTCGCTCTAATGATAGCAGGCACGTTACACTACACTTATAATTATGATTGTATGTTTTACATATCTTTGTTTATAAGCAATTCTATAGATAAGTATTTGTTTATAATGTCAATGAGCTTTTGACATCTAATTTAATGATACCTACAAGATAACGTATTGATTTTTATGACATGATGGTGGAATATTTGACGGAAACTGACATCTCTAAAAACAATTAAAATTCATCGTGTTAAGGTTCAAATTGTGAGCATATTTGTGCATATATCGGATAACTCGATCGAACTACGAGAATATCCGAATGTAGTTTCCAAGTTGATGACGATTTTATTTCCTGTTTAATGCGTTAACAGGAAATTGGGATGCTCTCAATCGACACTGAGTAGTATAGGCTGATTTCGTGCATTCTAAACTCGGATCATTCCAAACACGGCACACGTACAATTGATGGCCGTAGTCATAAATTAGCTTTTTTTATATAATATCAAGTGACGGGACGAACAAATCTTGCGTCTGATGGTAAGCTACGCGCCTGTCCATAACAGTTGCAGTGCCACTCAGAGCTTTCAATCGCAAAGATCTGAGGGGCACTGCGACTTCGTCCATAACCCTGAGACATACGTTGATATGTCCATGTGCCTGTAATCCCACCAGCCCACCAGCACCCTTACTTTTCAAAACCGGAACACAGTAATGCCGACACTATTGCTTGGCGGCAGAAATAAGTAAGGTGGCAGTACTACCCTGAACTCTTTCACAAGGAGCTCTACTGCTGCTAACCGGTACCTTGTACCGGGATTTATCGGTATCAGTTTGGTTAAGGCCAGCACCACTCTCTCTCTTAGATTTAATTAACTAGGCTCTTACCAATTTAATAGGCCAATTTGTTCTCTGCAAAGCTTTTTATTTGACCTCCTTACCCGAAAGTTTTGTTTGTTTGTAGTTAAAATTGCTGATTCCGGTTGCCCTCGTCCACGCTTGCATTCTACTCAAATAGTATATCAAAAATAGAGAGCGAAATCTCAAATTCTTTCCATTTTATACACATTTGTATCAAAACAACGTTTTCAGTTAATTATGTTCTAAACAAAAAATATATTTCATAAAATAAGAAGTAAACAAATCATAACAATATGTGTACAAGTAAAACCCACTACAGTGTAGTTCACACTATTCTCACAAGGTCGTCCGATAACAAACGTATGACACGCTAAAAATTATAAAAGTTTATGTCAACATGTTAGACATAAAAAAAACGACGCCAATATTCATTTCACACAACCTGAAGTTCTAAAACTCAATTGCGCCATCTATTGCACACAAGAACGACTTAACAAGCGGACTTATTCAAAGCAGCAATTTACCCCAAACGAACTTAATTTAACAATTTATACTACAGGGTAATTTCTACGTCAAACTTGCAGATTATATTGGTATAAAACAAGTTGGTAACGATAAACTCTGCTGTTACATATATTATTTCATATAAAATTCACTAATTGTGATCAAGGCTATGCACCTCTGTTGAAAAAATACGTAAAATATATCAATAGGTCCTTGATAACGACGGATGACGTCAAAGTAAAATAAACAAAGGCATTCAAAGCATCTTCGCGGAGTCTATAACAACTTTCCAATCATATTTTTGGTGATTGTACTATAATAACGTCTGTAGGTAGGGAATCCCACTCCATAGCCGTTCATTAATGTTACACTTATGGATAAGGGCTTGTATTTTTATTTCTAAATTTATACTTGATTGTCAAATTTCACTAATCAAAAATCGAACTGAAATAAATATTTGACACTGTACCATAAATCTTCTGCTTATTGTATCTGTCCAGTGACGGATTCGCCTTAAGGCCCAGTAGGCCCGGGCCTGGGCTTCCAGATTTTAGGGGCAGCGAATCGTGACAAAAAATTCACTGATCATAACAAGAAGCAACTCAAAGTACCTAAATATTCTAAAGGCTCACGCACATTATGGCGAGTCGCACTGCACCGCATCGTATAACAATAATCTTCCTAAATCACTGTCGTACATTTTATGTATAATCACTACATATTATCACACTACCGCGTCTGCTATTATAGTTCACTAAATTTCTGAATCGATTTCGATAAAAGTTGGCAATAAAGTAAATTCATTATGTAGTCTACCAGTATAAAATATGATGTGTGCTGAGAAAGGGGCGGCTGGTTACGTGGCCTGGGGCCTAGGGCGGCCAAGACTACAAATCCACTGTATCTGTCTAATGCTGGCTATAATTTTGAAAGGGTTTGCTAATCGGCGTTTGTTGCCCAGAGTGCGCACGGTGTGCAGGAAAGGTATGTCCTCCTTTCGTGCACCCTATATGAATGAACAATGATTACTTTAATATTTATTTATTTCCATCTCATTCATTCATAAATGTAGACCCAAATAACACACAAAAAAATTACACGATCGTCGTTTGTACAGGGTCAAGAGCACGTCACGCTTTACACTTAAGACATAAATCCAACTCTATTCCACTTACGATAAGAACGGTTCAAATTACAAAGTGTCAAGCTTGATGTGCTGTTGACTGTACATACAAGAAGTATGTATAATTGTATACATTGGAATCTTTTTTATCTGCAAAATCAATCTTAGAAATCTGCGCAAATGCTCTGCGTCAATTTGATAAGATTGTATCTCAGATAGGTGCTTGCGGCAATATATTTGTGGGAAGCAACTATAAGTGTATTGATAGCGAAGATAAGTAGATAAAAAATGCATAATTGTTTTATTAAAGATAAACGATGACTATCCTGAAAAATAGTTTCATTTCCTATGTGTAACAATCGCGAAAACCTAAGAACTCGATATAAACGATGACAATAAGATTTTAGATCCAAACCACGTTGCGAAGTTTAAAGATATTTTTATTTGAAAGTTATTTTAAAGAGTTTTTTGATATTTAAACTGGCATACAGGCAGTCGATTCACCTGATGAAAATGTTACTGATTTCTTTGCATTCGCCAAGATTGGCGATCTTTCACAGCTCATAGTTGGTATTAGCAGTATTTCTTAATTTATTATGTTATTGTCGAACTAGTTGGCTGTGTATTTCTACGTATACAATTTCTGTATTTTATTCTATTATAATTATTTTTATCTTACGAGTATTGAATTTGAATAATTTTGTTGTGTAAGTCTGTAAGTTCATGAGTATTTCTCTATCGCACAGACACACAATTCTGTAACGCTAATATGCAGCTTATTGATGCAAAAGTCGCACTGTGTGTGAAACTCTTTATAGTGCGCCTGAACTATGGCCAGCAAGTAAATTAATAATGATTATTACAGGTAAAATGTCCGGATGGACCAGCCCTAAAGACGTGATCCTGAAGGTAGCCGGCATTCTTACCGTAAAAGGTGGCACCGGTGCCATAGTCGAGTACCACGGCCCCGGTGTGGACTCCATTTCCTGCACTGGTATGGCCACCATCTGCAACATGGGTGCTGAGATCGGAGCTACAACTAGTGTAAGTTATTTTTAATATACATGTAGTGATTTTGGTTGGATCGGCTGAATGACCACACAAGTTTTTAGAAGTCTCAATGGCACGTGTTACACCGGTTTTGCCTATATCTACTACATGATTTTTCTTTTTTTATTGTATTGCTTTATATGGACAATTTAGATATATTATTGTGTTCACTCACACGCCCTTATTACTATAGTACCGGCACGTTATGATGGCCATTTTGTCGTTTGTCCGCTAATCAAGTTTTGTATTAATTCATAACTACGTTAAAGGAGTTAAATAACTGTACATTGTTGTCAATAAACGCGCAGTAAAATTTATGGATGTATAATTTTACGACACAACTCAGAATTTGTTTTTCGATATTCGACATTTAAAAAAATGAAATCTAATACGATCGTCGTTTGTAGGATCGCTGGCCAGCATAACTTCTACCTCCGGCAAACTCGCGTCAAAGCTCAATGCAAAACAAAGCAGTTTCGATTTGACGATATATAGTAAACATTTTAATTTTAATTTTATTAAAACTAAAACTTTTTAATCAGCTACCCCTTGCAACACTAGTTATAAATCTAAAAACTTATAGATGCGACTCGCATTTGATTATATTTTTATATTCAATACTCAATGGAGATTGGACCTCACTATTGTAATCTGTCGAATCGGCCATCATAGCGTGCCGGTACTGTAAAAATATACCATTAG
>NW_020654051.1:6476082-6492169 GCF_003589595.1 Hyposmocoma kahamanoa | reverse complement strand
AATAATATGTATGAACAGGTGTTCCCCTACAACAGCCGCATGGAGGCATACCTTAAGTCGACCGGTCGCAAGAACATCGCGGAAGCCGCTAACAAATACAAGCCTCTGCTAACGCCCGACGCGAACGCGCCCTACGATGAGGTAAGGAAAAATGGTCTATGGGAAGTGGACGAAAGGACCATGAATCGATTTCTGGAACGTTTCGTTTTACACGTTTTTGATATTGTTTGTTTTTTCTTGGCACTTACTGTTTATGCTACTATACAACTATTCAGTGCCTCTACCAAGTGTTAACAAAGCATCTTCAATTTTGTGTAGCAAATTGTACAGCTATCACAATAAAGAAATCGCATTTTTAGGACTAATAATCTGAGGTTAGTTTTTTCTACGGAATTAAAAACGAAAAAGAAAATTACGGGTTTATGCGGTTAGCTTTTTACTCGAATTCATTTTTAGTATATTATTTATAAGTATATTACGTTTTGAGTTTCTTAATTTTAAATTTGTTATCTTTTTAATCTTATGGCTCTATAGCCAATGCTTAGTAAATAAATTTAAAAAAATCTACCTAATTTTGGTGGCAATTCTTATTATTTTTATGTTCTAGAATATTACCACGATGTATTATTTAATAATATCCGAGTGCAGTATTCTGAAATATTATTTAATATTTCACGATGATATAGTCGAATAGTTAAATAATAACAATTGCCACTGAAATGAAGTAGAGAACTAACCCGAAAATTACCCATTAAGTTATATGCTTTACACTGTTACTTACTGACTATTTTACATTCAGATGGTCGAAATCGACCTATCAACCCTCGAGCCCCACGTGAATGGTCCGTTCACGCCCGATCTGACCAACCCGATCTCTCAACTCGGCCAAAACGCTAAAAAGAACAATTGGCCAATGGATATCAAGGTCGGCCTCATTGGATCTTGCACCAACTCTTCCTACGAGGACATGGGCCGCTGCGCCAGCATCGTTAAGGAGGTTAGTTCTTGTAAAACATTGTTTCATTTCGAACGGACTCTTATTAACCGACTTCAAAAAAAGGAGGAAGTTCTCAATTCGACTGTATGATTCTTTTTATGTATGTTACGCGATACATTTGTGAACCGACTTTGATAATTATTTTTTTATTGGAAAGGGGGTACCTCAGTAGTGGTCCCATTTAAATTTGAAGAAAATATTCCACCTCTAAGGGTGGCAAACTAGGGGATGAATGCTTTTGAGGTCGGTTTTTTTGGACCAATTTCTTTTCACGAGGTCTTATTATTGTACATTTCTATAAAATTATATAATTACAAGTGTAAATGTAATAAATATTCTTTATATGTTTAATTAGGCCTTATTTCAAATGTGTATTAAATTGATTAATTTCGTTAATGAAAAACCAAAACGTGCTATTTCTATTGATAATAACAGCTAAGGTACATTGCAAAAATTTTATATCCTGCTATAATGTGACTGTCCATTTAACCACGCACAAACACACATACACCAACTGACGCACGCACGCGCGCGCATTCATACACATACGTATGCCTATAAACACAGCAAGCACAGCATAAAAGAGAGCATTTTTCGTTTCTAATCAAGTGAACTTGAAAAAATATTCCCTGGACGAACTTGTGACAATGCGACCCCCCTCCTTATCATCCCACCCTTTTCTCTGGTTCCTGGCAACCTACTTTGAAATTTCGTATCGTTCTTTAATTCCTTCTTCTTCGTCACTCTAACTTCTCTTTCCGTCGCCACTCTCTCCTAAATTTCCGAAGCGAGCACACGTGCTCTCCTTCACATAAAATTCTGACCAGTTATATGTACCATTGAAAATCATACAACCTACCTATATAAAATATCAATATTTGTACAGTCAAGAGCACGTCAAGCTTGACACACTGTACTTTGAACCGTTCTTATCGTAAGCGGCATAGAGTTACATTAAAGTCTTAAGTGTTAACCTTGACGTGCTCTTGACCCTGTACCAATACAGGCCTTTTTGGGGTAAGTCGCTTATGTTAAATGTTAATCCATTGTAAAATACTGTTTTTATATGATTGTACCTGTGTTTATATCGTTATTTTGAATTGATACAGCCTTTACTTTACCTGTTCTTTTCCCTTCCTGTATCTGCTCTTTCTTTATTTCTGCAATAAATTGTATATGGACCATCGAGTATATAACCAGAAATAGAGACGAAATGTCATTTAATTTGTTGGAAAACTATTCTGCCAAATCATTACTGTGACAACTGCGCTCCGATTGGCCAGCCCAAATACGAAACAATTGACGGGTATCGTCAATTGTTTCTTTTTAAATCGACCAGTTTAACTTGAGCTTCGCTATAATGGAAGAAAATTGCAAAATTACATATTTAATTACCGATGAAATGTGATTCCGTTTGTTTTTGATGTTTTGCTGTTTTTACCACACCACCAAATGGACCAGCCTCTATTGTTAGATATATCTTTATTGCAATAAATACAGAATATTTTTGGAATATACGGAGACGTACACACAGGTCAGTTGTTGGTGCTGTACTATTTCAGCTTTCTAATTTGTGAATTCAGCGCAAACGAGAGTTGATATTTGAAAATGATATAAGGCCAATTTACCTGATGAGTTGCCAGGGACAGATGGCCCTTATTTCGTCTCCATTGCTGGTTATATTCGATGATGTGAACTGAGCCTTCTATTTAAATACTGATATGCTAAAAGCGTCATAAGCATCGGCTAAGCTCTTTCATTCTTTCCACAGGCAATTAGTCACGGGCTGAAGTCGAAGATTCCGTTTAACGTGACCCCAGGCTCGGAGCAGATACGCGCCACCATCGAGCGTGATGGGATCGCTAAGACACTCAGGGACTTCGGAGGCACTGTAAGCATACAATACTATATCTTTAAGTGGAATAGAATAATTTATTTCATATTTAGGAATGAAACTATTTTTCCGGATTTAAATCGCGTATATTTGTTTTTTCAAACAAACCGACGTTTCGGGCCCTTTACAGGTCCCATGGTCACGGTTGACTGAGGTGGTACAGTCTTCAACCATATTTCATATTATCAATAGGTATCACAATATTACAATTTCATGATTAAGTTTAAAACCACGCTTTGAAAAACCACGTACTTCAGTTTTCTGATTATTATAATTTAGTCGTGTTAGCGAATACATAATATTCATTTATCAGCAACCCATTTTATACGTCTCACTGCTGGCCACGGACCTCCTCTCAAGCGAGGTCTTGTGGCCTAAATGCCATGGGGTTGGGAACCTCACACGTTTTCGTAGGGTTGTGAATCTTCTTCGACGTGCAGGTTTCATCATGGTGTTTTCCTCCACCATAAAACTCATTGTAAATTTCAAATTAAATTTCGCGCATAAGTTCCGAAAAACTCGGAGAAGTGAACTCGGATTCGAACCCACGCTCTCTATTTGAGAGGCGGTAGGTCAAACTATTGTGGGGGCGCTGCTGGCGCTGGTGGATTGTAATGTTGTAAGGAGAGTAGTATAGTAGCCTCCGTAGCCTCCGCAGCCTCCATACATCTTGCTTAGTACGTTTGACGTTCAAAGTTCAATAGGGTAAAGAACTAGTGGTAATAAATCCAGTTTTATAAATATTTATTCCAGTTTTAACAATATATATGATCTTTAAAATGTTTATCGTACTAGAGATTTTTAGTAACTGGTAAACGGCTCAAAATATTAAGAAGAAAAGACGTGTTCGCTGCCACGATCGGGCAGGGAGTGACGATGGAACGAAACGAAATTAGAATGTGAGGCAAAAGAATGGAACAATTCAAAATTTTAAATTAAATACGAATGGCCAGGAAGCGAAGTAGGGCGATAAAAAGGTGGAACGACGATGTAAGGAGGTCACATCGTTACACTATTAACCTACCACGGCTTTTTAGTAGTTGTTTAGGGTAAATTTATATTGCGGCGGAACGGAACATAAGCAAATTTTTGTAACTATATTGTACATAACATATTGAACTTTATGGTCAATTGTGTAATGTACAAACTAACTAAACTAGGTACGAGTCAAAATCTTCCGCGGAATTCTCTTGCATGCTCGAGAATGCTCGCGTATTCCGCGGAAGATTGACTCGTATCTAATTTGTACATTAGACTATATCCATAAAGTTTATTATGCTATGTACAATATCGTTACAAAAATTCGCTTCCATTCCGTTCCGCCGCAATATTAATTGGACCTTATTGTTTTTAATATTTTTGTGTACCTAATTTTTGAACGGGCACGTGAAATTGTATCAACTTACACCTAGAGGTGGGTTATAAATAACGTCACGATGAAAAAATCACGATGCCGTCAAACAGTATCGCCGTGACTCGTTCCGAAGGAACGACGTTCCAAAGTCACATAGGTGTTCCTCCGTTCCAATAGCTATCCCCGTCACTCACATCACGATGTACTTATTTGATACAATGCGCGATCTCCGTTCCGTGGTGACTGAGCGCGCCACTCGTTGTAGTTTTCTCTTCAAATCGGGCCATTTCGGCGATGGGAGTGAGTGAGATAGGATGACTTTCTTTGCTCACTCACAAGGGTCGTTGGTGTTTTTTACTACTAGAAAGGGCGGATGAAAAAAATCTGCAGCAGTTACTATAAACCTATTTATTAACAAAGTAAAATGTTTTTGTATACTTGTTTTACTATAGGAAGCGTTGGTATTTTATATATATGTATAATCTACTTTATGTATTCTACTAGAAATATAATTACATTACACTTTATTGCTATTTTTAACATTCCAAAGATTCGCATTAAATAAGTAACAAACAAAATTACATTAACTACAAAATCAACTTTTTGAATGGAATTGAAACTTATTACAAAGGGAGTAAAAACTTAAATCATTCTATAAAAAACGGCTATAAGTATTAGAAAGAAGCCGCTGGCTAAAACCGTATATCGTGATGTAAGTTATAGGCGTGACAAGGTCACGGAAGTAACAGTCGTGATAAATCACCGTGATGTTTTTGGAACCGGAACGACAGTCACGGCGATAGAAATGTAACGCTATTCCCCATGTCTACTTACAACCTGTGTATAATAAATGACTTATAATAACGATTAGGTATTAGCCAACGCGTGCGGCCCCTGCATCGGACAATGGGACCGTCGCGACGTGAAAAAGGGAGAGAAGAACACCATCGTGACGTCATACAACCGCAACTTCACGGGCCGCAACGATGCCAACCCCGCCACTCACTGCTTCGTCACCAGCCCTGAGCTCGTCACTGCTCTGTCTATCGCTGGTGAGATTTTCATATCATATAATTGGATCATGACGTCATTCAATAGCAACATCATTTTTGTTTATATTGAACTCGTCCAATTATAGTTGTCACTAAATGTCCAGTGTCTAAAAACAAATGGGTGAGGGAAAAAATATCAGTGGCGAGGCGTCCATATAACTCAATTCCCACCGGCTTGCCTAAAATTTTCCATGTCTCATCAAATATTATAAATATTTAAATAAGTTTACTACATTTTGTGCTCTATTTATTTTATAATTTTATACAAACACAGATGTGGGTCAACAAGCGGGTAAACTAAAGTGAGACTGGGCGGCTCGGTAAATTGTGGTTGCTCATCTAATCGATATCTAGGATTTAACAATCGTCGAAAAAGCGCTGATCTACCAGAATCTGTATTTTTCAGTATTACACATTCCTCCGCGTTTCAGGTCGCCTGGACTTCAATCCATTAAAGGACGAACTGACAGGCAAGGACGGCAAAAAGTTCAAACTATCCGACCCGTTCGGCGACGAGCTGCCCTCCAAGGGCTTCGACCCCGGCCAGGACACGTACCAACATCCCATTGCTGACGGAAGCAGTTAGTATTAATACCAATTTTTTAGTAGCAATAGATCTCGTTGTGACAGAGTTCGTTCACGAAAGTACTGCCACTTCACCCAAGTCTGCCGCCCAGCGGTACTGTGAGCATTACTGCTTTTCAGCTTTGAAGGGTAAGGGTACTGTGAAATTACAGGCCATCGAGTATATAACCTGAAATAGAGCCATCCATCCCTGGCAACTCACCAGGTATAAATGGGCCTTATATCACTTTTAAATATCAACTCTAGTTTGCGCTGAAATCACAAATTAGAAAACAATTGTTTCGAATTCGGGCTGGCCAATCAGAGGGCAGTTGTCATAGTAATGATTTGGCAGAATAGTTTTGAAACAAATTAAATGACATTTCGTCTCTATTTCTGGTTATATACTCAATGTTACAGGCACATGGAACTTTTCAAGAAAAGCTATCTGCGATGGAAAGAATCAGACGGCGCCAAATTATGGTGCTGCATCGATAGGTGTGTCACTACACTAAACTCCAATAAGGGGCTGTGTTTCGTCAAGCAATAGGATATCTTTATTATGACTTAGTAGCGAGTACAATATGTCAAAATAACGAGTTGCAAACATATCTCTTCTTTGCTTGTCTCTGGCAGAAAATAAGCCTTATTGTTATTAGGAATCGATGAAATTGACGATATTTTGTATCGATAATAAACACATAAAGAAATAAATAAATTCGTAACATCCGCTGAATCGGTCTGTTGAGCTCGGTTGCTTAAAAGGCGTGGAAACAGACACTGGTTCGAATCCAGTCAGGTCGAAGGATTGTTTTCTTTATATTGTTCGATATTTGTATCAATAATCACAAACTAGTGGATTATTTTTATAAAAAAAAAATATGAAAATCATATCAGAAAAACATCGTGATATTCAATAAACGAATATACTAAAGTTTTAATTAGTATAACTAATATCAAAACCCTTAGAAAAATTCTTTTGATCCAGCTGGATTGGAACCAGCACCCTCAGTCAATCTGTGCCAGGTGCTCTGCCAATTAATCAATTATTTAAATTACTTTTAGCGAGCGAATTAAGTTTTCGTAGTATTTCGATCTTAGTTATAATAAGTATAACAAACTAGTGGAGTAATTTCACAAAAAAATTCAATATGGTAGTAAAACACAATGACGTTTAATGAACTTAAAAAATACTAAAGTTTATCAAATCCATTCGCAGAAGTACAAGTGGACGTGTCTCCGTCATCGGATCGACTGCAACTCCTGGCGCCTTTCGAAAAATGGGACGGCAAAGACCTCACTGACATGACCATCCTCATAAAGGTGAAAGGAAAATGCACCACCGACCACATCTCCGCTGCTGGACCCTGGCTCAAGTATCGTGGCCATCTCGACAACATCTCCAACAACATGTTTATCTCGTTAGTATAACAATTATATTATGAAAAGTATTGTAGTTGTGGGGCCAAAATATTTCAAAGGGAAACTTACTTATTAATAAACATATCTAGTATTAAAAAGAGGTTAAACAATTCTGTAGGTACAAGTAAACGACCTTAAGCAAATGTTTTGGTTTTTAGATGTTTTTAGAAACATTGTTTTATAATGCTAAAAATAACACAATGGTAGACATTCAAGTCCTATCGCCGTTCGTTTTTTATTTAACATATTTTGTTTAATCTGAAAATTGATTTTAAATGACTAATAAAGAGCCTCATTCTCACAAAACACTCAGTAGTAAAAACTACTATTTGACACTAAGATTATTTACCTCTCTATTTTCCAGAGCAACGAACGCAGAGAACGGTGAGCTGAACAAAGTGAAGAACCAATTGACGGGCGAGTGGGGCCCAGTGCCCGCGACAGCGCGTGCGTACAAAGCAGCGGGGGTGCGCTGGTGCGTCATCGGCGACGACAATTACGGCGAAGGCTCCAGCCGAGAGCATGCCGCATTGGAACCGAGGCATTTGGGCGGATACGCCATCATAGTCAAGTCATTCGCTAGGTGAGACCGCAAACAACATGACCACTCACGGAAAATGATACGTAGAACATACAAAGAAATTGATTAGATGGAATCGAATGACTGTCGAAATAAATAAATTCGGGTCGGCAACTCAGAAAATTAAAAGTAACACGTCATTGCAACCTTCTTATTTTATTTTAATTGAATATCATGACGTTTTTAATATACTTCGTTTCAATCAATTTTAAACAAAAAGTAAGCAAACAGGTCACTGACCCGACTATAAACGTTTTAGTGATGGCCAATTTTACTGCCAACTACAAATTAATTAATTTATTGAATAAATCGATTTGTTTAATTGAGTCATACTAGCAGCTTTTATTACATAACCATTGACTTACAAATAAATGGACGACGGGTTTAATACACGAACCACGAAAAAAATGTCCCAAGTCAACCTATTTAAACGTAGTGACATGTAAAGGAATATGAAAAAGCTAAAACGTTGAATTTAAATTGTAATGTCATCGCAGTACTGTCTAATTTTGCTTGCTTCGTCAGTCGAACAAACGAATACTAAAGCGTGAATGACGCTCTGTATACGATTTTAACGCCCTATAAGTTCGGACACTTTTAGCGCGGACCCGACGTCCATATAATTGTAAGTCAATGTACATAACCTATAAAAGCATATTTAAAATTTCCGAAAACTTGATTTTAAATCCTCCAATTTTTATTCGATTGCAATTGAAATTTTCGATTTATTACATCTTTCATTCAAAAATAACCTGACTTTTTCACTACCATTTTTCAAATATGATTTTACGATGCTATTGAATATTGTTGAAAAAAGTGACGAGATGAAGATGAAAATCTTCGAAATATACGTGAAAATATATATAGTATACTTATTCGAATTATTGAGTGATTGTTTTAGAAATTCAACCAGAATCTTTTGTTTACATTTCGTTTAAAATGTATTGGAATAGACTGTACCATGGTATTCATCTATTTTTTGTGAAAATACTTCACTAGTTTATTGTTATTATTATTGACACAAAGATCGAAGAAACAAGAAAATTTTCATTCGACCCGGCTGGATTCGAACCAGCGACTGTTGCCTCAACGTGGCTACCTTTCCGCCACAGGTGGAGACCGCAAATCTTACACCTTTTTGTATATCGACGCCTTACTTTCTCAAACACTTATCTTATAAAGAGTGATTATTCAGGAGATATAGGTAAAAGCCAGTGTGTGAATATTAAGGAAATTTAGTGTGAAATCATTAACTTACAAATAAATGGACGACGGGTCTAATACAAAAATCACGAAAAAAATGTCCCAAGTCAACCTATTTAAACGTAGTGACATGTAAAGGAATATGAAAAAGCTAAAACGTTGAATTTAAATTGTAATGTCATCGCAGTACTGTCTAATTTTGCTTGCTTCGCTGTCAGTCGAACAGACGAAGACTAAAGCGTGAATGACGGTCTGTATACGATTTTAACGCCCTATAAGTTCGGACCCTTTTTAGCGCGGACCCGACGTCCATATAAATGCAAATCAATGTGTGAAATCATCCTGCAAATATGTATGTACAATGCATTTTTGCATTTCAGTTACTTTGTTTTTTAAGATACGAGTTCGAGAAAGTAAAGCGACGATATGCTTCTTGTAGGTCTTGTATTGGGTTTTAACAGCTTTTTTGTCTTAGCACCTCCTGTGAGAACTTATGAAAGTCACTCGGCCACTTACTTTTACAGTTACCAGAAAACTGACAGACATATCGCTATGTAGTTTCTTATTAATTGTGATTGTAACTCTTTAACGATACCTTGAGTAATTCATATAAGACACCACGCGCGTTTTAAGCTTGGCAATCATTAGAACAACCAAAGCTGTTGTAAGTGAATAGGTTTTCACAAGACATAGAGCTGTATATAAATATAGACGTTCCGTTGTCTGTTGCTATAGGATCCATAGTCATATGCGAGTGAGAAATATGTGTAAGAGAGTTACCACACTTATTAACACAGCTCAAGCCGATTGACTTGAGCCGGTCCGAAAAGCTTGCGTGTCCATGCAGTAAGAACTAAAGAGATGTTGCGCGTTTAGCTAACGCTCGAAATGTACTACTTTTTTACTCTCTTATTAACTGATTAATGAGGTGAGCCCCTAAGAAAAGCTATTGAAGGTAATCAAATGTATCGCAGGATCCACGAGACGAACCTGAAGAAGCAAGGTATGCTGCCGCTGACATTTGCCAACCCTGCTGATTACGACAAGATTCAACCCACTGACAAAATCTCGCTACTTGGACTTAAGGACCTCGCGCCTGGGAAGGTAACAACAGTATTTTTTTAAATCCCTGAACACTATGTAAATTGTAACGTTTTAACATTATTTATATGTAGCCCCACTGTATTGCTTGCCAAGTAACATAACCATACGGTATTAATTCCAAAAAGCCCAAATTTAGAAAAAGTAATAAAAAAAAATTTTCCCTATTGAAATCTGCAATCAGTCAACCAGACGTTAATCAGATGAGTTGGAATATATAGGGTGTTCCAGAAGATTAAGGCCATTGCCTTATCTCCCTTTAATTGCAAGACACATCCGCTCCTTTCAGTCTTCTAATTGTGTTTGACAGCAACACTATTTGGGGCAATCTCCTAGTTGAAGTCTGTAGTGAACTGTATAGCATTTAGCTTCTTCGAGAACCGTTGGCATTTCCAGATTTGTGTATTTCGGAGTTAGCGTACCAGGGTGCAACAGTTAATACCCAGAGAATGTTATTTTGGTCTCTTTGAAGGCTAAGTAAATTTGTTTTGCTGGCTGTTGCCACAATTGTATCCCATAAGTCCAGGTCGGATTTATTACACTGCAGTACACTCTCAGCTTGTTGCTTAGAGATAAGGTGTATTGTCTGCCCAGAAGCCAGAGGAGATTTCTGAACCTAGAGTTAATCTTAGTTCTTTTGTTTTAAAATAATTGGCATACAAAATTGTTGCTGCTCGTTAATTTATAACGAACACTGATTACAAATCAGAAATTGCGTGAAGGGAGTGAAAACCATGTTGGGAGGCTGCATGCGTCCCTATGTTGGAGCTCCTGCTGCCTAAATGGTGAATAAAACAGACTAGCGCCCTGGTACTTGCAAGGATTGATGAGATAATTCGAAGTTACAACACGATTGACATCAAGAATTGCGATAACAATACAACAATTATTATACCATTTTAAAATACAATAATTTTCATCGACTATCGTTGACTTCTATCAGTTGCTCTTTACACTTGGTGCAGACCGGATGCACACAATCGACTTGGAAATGGCTACTATTTTCTATTCTGATCATGTTTTAGGCCAGATAATATAATATTTCAAATTTCCGCCATCAATATGTATTGAAAATTGCAATTTCGTATTTGGAGTTTAGCAAATTTAATATATTTTAGAATGCAACTCTAAATAGTTGTACTATAAGTCTTAACTAAGACGTAATGTACCTACTTATAATACACACCATTTATGTTTACAGCCAGTGGTGTGCGAAGTGAAGCATGCAAATGGGTCGACAGAAAAAATCATGCTGAATCACTCATTGAACGAGCAACAGATCGCCTGGTTCCAAGCTGGCTCAGCCCTTAACAGAATGAAGGAGCTTGTTGCGGGCAAAAAGTGATCATCGATTCTATATTAGTTTTGAGTACTTGCACTGGACCTTGTATTAATTTTTTGTTACTATTTCTTATCCCTAGCTACAAAATACGGTCTTAAAATCATTTTTCGATGTTAGTTCCGTAAATTGAGCATAATTTTGAATATAGGGAAATCTATAATTTTTAGGTGCAGTGTATAGTGCAAAGTGCAAGGAACTGCGCTGTTTGAGGCCGAAATTTGGAATCTAATTAATATGTTAGACAGGAGAGGATAGCTTATTAGAAAAGATCGAATTGTTATTAGAACTAAAATTTCGGCAGTTTCTCATTGTATTTTTTGTAATATAGAAATTAAATTTAGTAATTATATTGATACCAGTGCAAGTGTGTTACCATTTTGTAGTACAATTTATTCAAAATATACAAATTTTCATCTTGGACAATATTCTCGGCGTGATGATGTTAAAAGCCTTAGTAGGAACAAACTTACGAATAGATGGAATTAGATTTTGAGGTTCTATTATTTTTCAAGAATCTTCTTAAAAATATTTTTTTTTTGTGATTTTCATTTATGTAAATAATATATCATCAAATATATTAATTTAAAACATTACATGCATAGTTTGATTATTACTGCTTCAATCTCCACCCAGTAGCAATGTGATTAATGGTTGGTGATGTTACATAGCAACTGTTAAGTAATCTGTGGTGATGGTTACTATATTTCTTAATATACCTGTCAAATGTTAAGTAAACAAAGGATTACCCGTTTTTTGAAGCTTTTTCTTAAAACTAGTAGACTCTGTTCGACATAACTTATTCAAACTTGACATTGGATAAAGTGATTCTCATTAAGAGACAATGCCGAAAGGTATTCCCTCTCCCTAGACACCCATTGCCCAGTGACAAATTAGCGAGACAGTGGTACTTCGGAAAAGTTCTTGCTACTTTTTGCCGAGAAACTTAGTTAAAAAAATATATAAACTGGGAGAGACAAGCAAAAGCAAGATATTACCCCACGTAATAAAAACCTCTTAACATAATATTATATTAATCCTTTTCATTACAAAACATTTTATAACAATTTAAATAGTCCCTTTGATAGCTAGGATGCGCGATCCCAGCTATCAAATGTGTGAGGTGAGGTGTCTCATCTGTATATCACTGTATTGATTGTAATTATACATTTTTCTAAGTCATCCGGACGAATCGCGTATTGTTGAAATTTAAATGCTGATCGTTTATTTGTAATTTCAATGCATTTATTAAAATCAGATCTGCTTAACTTTACCTCCAATTCTTTCGATAATTCCGTAATCTGATTGTCAAACTTTCAGATTACGGAATTATTGAAAGAATTGGAGGTAAAGTTAAGCAGATCTGATTTTAATAAATGCATTGAAATTACAAATATACATAGGTAGTTTTCTACTCTATCAATTGTTTATGAATAATGAATAAGCCTAGACTTAATTTCAGAAACATGATGTATCCTGATGAAATAAAATGCAGTGGTTTTACAATAAAACTATTTATTTAGCAATAGCTTAATCCTCATTGTCCTCATTATCACTGTCTGCATTGATATTGAAGTAGCGTAACTCATATGCATCATGAGCTGAAGCCACCACTCTCAGCCAATCACGGAGGTTATTCTTCTTGAGGTAACGCTTCGTCAGATACTTCAGGTATCTCTTGGAGAAGGGAATGTCTGCAACAATAACAATATGTACAGTTAATAGCACATCAAGATATACACTTCTGTTCGAATGTTGCTTTCAGTGCAATGTGACAACATCTGTCAAAGTGTAGCTTGGTGTGCTGCCATTTGTACAAGCTGTTCCAAACAGGGTGTATTACACTAGTGGTAGTTTCAAATGCTTTTAATGAAAATATTATCATTTTCACAAAGCTTGACTTAACTTGTCCTTCCAAGTGTAGTTTATGGTAATTACAATATAACATGAAAAAATAGATGTAATTGTCAAAACTATCTTAAAATATATAGTGATTTGGAACATTAGAATAGGTTCTATCTGCTCCTACTACATCACCTATAAGCGTAACAAACACACAAAATGAGCAATACAATATAGAATTATGGGAACCAGATTGTTACACCAGGTTGAGTGTTGTACAAATAGCATTTTGAGAAGCCCCTTAGCCATATAGCTTAAATTTTAGTCTGAAGTCAAGATTGACAAGACATTCACACACCAAAACAAATTCTGAACCTCACAATCAGTTTATCCTGAACTGACTGAGTTTCGAGTTTAGCCAGTGGAATTGAGACTGATATTAATTTAAAATTGACAAAATAGATGATACTGAGAAACAAGTTTCACATGATATCTAATTAAAAATTTTATATGTAAGAAATAGAAGAAATTGCGAAGAACACATAGTTACCACAATTAATTAAAGTATAAAAGGTAGACTACAGCACTTTTGTTGCCCGAGGATAAATCAAATGACATTCTATTTTAATGTCCTTCACTCAGTTGTTATTAGGCCAATGTGTGGTGTAGGTATATATAAAACTTGTAATTAATATAATGTAAAGTTTACTACTTATTGTATTTGTGTGTGTATGTGTGTATATCGAAGCCAGAAAGCGATCTTGTCGTATCTCAAAAAATGTGACTACACCGGGGCCAAAAAACTTTTAAAAAATATATTTCTCTTTAATTTGAATTAATAAAAAGTAAATTTTATAGTATGATTATATACATCCTACTTTAAAATTGACTTTGTACTAATTCAAATTAAAGAGAAATAATCTTTTCAAAGTTTTTCGGCCTCCGTGTACAGTCCTATTTTACAAGATACAAGATCGCTTTGCGGCGTCGATATATATATTTGCACAACATTGTACAATGAAAGTTCTGATATTAACAAGGTAAGGTTACAATATTCACTAACCTTACAACTAAAGGAACGTATCAGGAATATTGAATAAACAAATGATAAGCAAGATCATGAAATAAGGTTTGGGATCTTACCTGCACTGATGGCAACTTTCGTTTTGTCCCTGGCCACCGTAACGTGATTGCTTAGGTTATTAGTCTTGCCATCAACTTTGACATGTTCCTTCAGATATTTCTCGAAGTTGCCAACATCGAGGATGCTGTCCTCGGCGGGGTGAGTGCAGTCAATCACGAACTTGAGGTTAATTTTCCTCTTGATCCCCTTGCCGCGGATTTTACCACCCTTAATGCCTTTCCTGCCAGACTTTTGGTGTAACTGGGCTTTCTTAGCCACGGGTTTCTTTGTCACTGCCATTTTGGCAATCTGAAATGAAACAGTTACATTGAATTCATCAAAAACTTAAAGAATTATAACAATATCACGTATATTTTGCAAAATAACCTACTAAACACGTGTAGAACAGTCACCGAAGAAACTGCAAAATGGCCGATATAAACGTCAATATTTCTCCAAGTGGCTAGTTCCTCTATAATAATAATCCTGTTTGGTGGCTAGCCTGATCGTTAATGTTGCCATATTATTTCTTTCACTATTTATCGGTTTTTAGTCATTTTCATAATATAACTTTGAAGAAACATTCTTTATTCACTCAATGCTGTTGTATACAACACTATTGAATTAAATTAGAACAAAAATTTAAAAAGTATAAATGGCTTTCGAAGTTACATGTACAGTTTTTACAAAGATTATTTTTATTTTAAGTATATTATGAAGAAAAAACGAAGAAAGAAATAGTAATGAAGAAAGTTAGAATTATGTTCCTTTTCTTAAACCAAGTTACAAAAGACTTTATCCTAAAAATTCCAATAATTACGAATTCAAAAGTTTTTCTTCAAAGTGACAAAAGATGATTTGATTTAACGGAAAGTAAAAACATAAATATTGACTCCCGCCGCTTAAGACTATTTAAAAAACCCAAATAAGTAAACTAAGTTATTTAAGAGAAAGTGAAAACATAATGTATTAGAATCACAATGAAAAACATTATTGAAGATCCCGATAATTAAACGAAGACATTGCTCAAAGGCCTATATCTATATATCTAAGCCAAAACTCTTAATAAAAAAATTAAAGAACAACAAAAAAATTGCGGGCTTTTAAGTTACGAATACAGTACAAATAAAAACTAATTTTATTTTATTTTAAGAAAATACATGCATGGCATGATTAACGCACTTTTATGAGATACACCTTGGTCAATTTCTGCAGAAAGTAAAAAATGTTCGAAATTCAAATAAACAAGATGGCCGCCATACAAATTTCGAAGCCTTCTTGGGTCTTAATCATAATTTGGGATCAAATGTTTTTTTCGCCATTTTTTAATATGGCCTTATAAGTGTCTTTTTTTCGTTAAAAATAGCTGCCGAAAGAGACTCGCTCTGTTTCAGCTGAAAATTGTCATGTGGAGGCTTCTAGAAGTACCGGACAATAATTTGTGCTCGAAATTGGTTTTTCGCCATTTTCAAATATGGCCGCCGTACAAGCGTTTGTTGGCATAAGGAAAAACATTGTTCTGATCCCTTTAAAAATTGTGATGTGGTGGTCTCTAGGAGTGCTTAATAATTATTTGTGATCAACAGTGGTTTGTCGCCATTTTTCAATATGGTTGC
>NW_020654051.1:6452070-6476072 GCF_003589595.1 Hyposmocoma kahamanoa | reverse complement strand
GTCGCCATCTACAGTGTTAAATATATGCCAAAGTTAATTTGTATGAATGTTATTATTAAATGTTATTAAATATTTATTCATCACAAAGAAAACATGTTAAAAAATACATATAATGAGGTAAGTTTATTTCCTGATGAGGTCTTTTCCAGTTAACCCTAGTTGTATAGAAGAAATAAAGTATCAAGGGTCTAATTATTGCACAATAATATTATTAAAACAAATAAATATTAATTAAATAAACAAATAATTATGTACATAAACTTCGCTTAAAGCTGTCGAATCGCTTAAAGCGATAAGACCGCCCATTGTACCACCGCTTATTTTTAATTTAATTGTATTGTATTTGTTTCCTTTTTTGGTGTACAATAAAGAATTTTTGTATTGTATTGTATAAACTTACGATACATAAATACTAATAATATTAATATTTATGTAAAATAAGTTATGTATAATATTCTAAATATATATTTAAATACAATATAATTATTATCTAAGCGAATTACTTGTTTCTATATTACGTTATGTAAAGGCATTACTAATGTATTATTTATTTCTTTGAACTTTTTTCAGCATTGCGGATATGAACGAAACGGAGATATTTCGAATAAAAAAAAAACAAAGTTTTATACGTTTGTATAGTTTTATGCGTTAGCATCTAATAGTCTGTGGTCATATGTTTCAAAATGTTAGAATATTATTATATGGTTCCAATAATTAGTGTACAACACTTACAGCTCACTTATTTACCGGTACTAATAGTATAAACTTGGTTTGAGTTTGAAGGCACGAAGTAAGTGTTGCCGTTAAAGTTAGGGACACTTTGTTCATTATTTACTGGCACCACAGCGTACACTGTACCCGGATTTTGCACGGTATTTGGTGACTGGGCTACTAACGTAACCTGGTCGCCCGCCGGGTTGTTAATGAGTGTCGGTTGTCCGTTTTGGTACACTAAAGTTGGTTGATTAGATGGTCTAATTAGTATTTGTTGGTTAGTGCCTTGCGACTTGAGTAAAATCGGTTCATTGGATGGTTGACTAATGTAAATGGGTTGGTTGGTTGGTTGACTTAAGTAAATGGGTTGACTAGGTTGATTAACCAACATTTGTTGACCTGAAGGTGACTGAGTAATCAGAACAGGTAGATTCGATGACGGCTGCTTGATTTGGCCGAGTAAAATGGGCTGATTTGTTGGTTGGCTCACGAAAATTTGATTCGGCTGATTTGAATGTTGGCTCACTAAATATTGGTTCTGATTATTCGGGATTCCGGTAGATGTTTGTTGGTTAGACAGTATTGGTTGTGTATTAGAAACTAATTGTGCCGTTGAATCCACTATTAGCTGTTGAGAGTTGGTCACCGGTTGTGTGACTGGTGAAATTTGAGGATTTCCTATAATTGTTTGAGATCTTGTAACCAGTGGTGGCGTGTTTCCTACTATAGGCTGGCTTTGAAGAGAACTTCCAGGATCAATATTTGAGTTTAACTTGGTCGTTGTTAGTTTCAAATTTCCATTTAGATCGACCGCGTTAGTAGCCGGTTGGTCTTGGGCCTTATCTTGAAGTTCTTTCAAAGCGTCTGAAGATATAAAGACGCCTCGGACAAAGCTTTGCGAATTAGATTGCGGACTCTGTGGTACTGGTGCTCCAGAAGTGATTGTGGCCCATACCCCGACAACTGCAACCTGTGGGAAAGAAAATTTGATAGATAACTTCTGTATTTAGGGCAGAGTCGTTCAAAATCGCAGAGAAATTATAAATAGTCTCTAACCTTTATGACCATGCGGATTTATGATTAAACTATGGACGTTAAAATGAAAGTAACTACCTACTTATATAGCTGCTTCAGTTTTATATCATAATTATTTTCCTATAAATGCCACCAACACCGCCACTTATCGATCGTGATCAGCCAATATAATGGTAAAAGTACACATATAAATTCACATGAAAGCTACGATTCTTACATTATTTATGAACGAAAGCACTACGTGATCGTCCTAGAAACTTCGATTGGGAGACTCATGCTCAATTATTCAATTCTTATCTATCGCCGAAGATCGTAGATTAAGATAATAATAATATAAGTGGTATAAAAGCAATATAGGTACCACACAAGATGAAAATATGTCACCTTATTGCTCAGACTTAGGTAGGCAACATCTCTAAAGCAACTTTTAATAAGTATCGATACTTGATAAATATATTGATAAAATAACTTACCAATAATTTTGCGTCCATGTTGAATGTCTATTGGATCTGGAGTGACCTGTTAATGAGTTGGTACCATTTTATAGCTCATTAATAATAGGCCAATAATACCAAACAAGACCACGTATGGTTCAATTAATGGGTCGTAACGAGTTTATGAATTTCCCCAACGGTATTACTCATTATCTTAAGATGATTTGTGGTTGTCGCTACTGGTTCTAAGAACATATTTACGATGTACTAGGTGAAAAACTGTACCGTATGACGGGATATTATAGATAACGTTATACTATTTGAGGATGATTTTTAGAAAGACTTGGAAAGTTTACAACTGTTTTTTTTTAGTGTAAATTGAATCTATAAGAATACCTACATAGGTACTGTATGTAATTTATGTACTAAGTATTCCAATTCCATGGAAAATTTTGACCCTCACTTTTATGCTTTTGCTACGTTTTTAGTAACTAACTAACTAGTAACTTAAAAAAATGATAACAGATCTATCTTGTAAATAGTTATATTAGATGTATTGTAGTTCTTGCTAGGTAAAGTAATTAGTATGTTGTGTATTAGAAGTCATTATCCGACAATGTCTGAAAGCTAGGAAATATATTCGGAAGCTATAAACCAGCGATATGCTGAGATTGTCTTATTCACTAACAAATGAGTACATAATAGAAATCAGTTTTACTCATTTCATAAGTATGTAATATTATGCTAAAAGAAACTCCTATAAGTAGGCTTTTTATTTATTATTCTTATTAACCGACTGCAAAAGAGGAGGAGGTTCTCAATTCGACTGTATTTTTTGGTATGTACGTTACGCGATAACTCCGGCCATTGTGAACCGATTTTCATGACTCTTTTTTGTTGGAAAGAGGTTACTTCAGTATTGGTCCCATTTAAATTTGAAGGAAATATTCCATCACTATGGGTGGCAACCTAGGGGATGAATCCGGTTTCACGCACTTTCCGGTAACCGATTTCAATAAAACTTGGCAAATAGATGTAATTCCACGAACTTTTTGAGGTTGGTATTTTTTATAAAAAAGTTACAATTATAACATTATAGGTTCTGTCTGTGGGTATGTGGTATAACAAGGTTCCGTACAAGGGTGTTATTTTAAACTCAATTTATCTTTCAAAATGATACCGTATCCTTTCGTCTGCGTGTGGTTCAAAATGGTATTAGAGTTAGTTCCGTGTTTATGTAAATGATCTGGATCATTGCATTAGTAGCAAGTAAAGACAAATTACACGAACAGCTTGGAAATAGTGCTCTGAATTCTCACTTTCGATAAATTTATTTGCTTCTATAAACTTTAATTTTCGTTAATATAACTATATTTAAAAGTTGTTGAAGGGCCTTTAAATTACAAGGCGGCTTTCCCTTATGATGTGGTGTGTAAGTGGCTGTAATTAACTATATAAAATATAATGTATGGGCCCGGAGCGGGAGAGAGCGAATACGTGCTGCTATTTTAGAGCTACACACACATTTCGACTAATAAAGAAAGAGATTATAAAAGACAAGAAGAATAAAAAAAATAATTAAAGATTGAAATTTTAATTTGTTTAATCAATTTTATTAGAGAGTGTTGTGCTGTCGAAAACTTTGTATACAACTTACAATCCGCATCATCCACTGTTATGTCTGGCCAATCGTTATTTACGGCAGCGACGCAAGGACCAAGAAGAAACTAGACGGCGTCTCGATGCATTTGAAATCTGGTGCTACCGTCGCATGCTCCGTAACACCTTACGCCAGCTGACGCGGACCATTAAGAAGCGCAAAATCACATATCTCGGTCACGTGCTTCGACGCGATAGATACCGACTGTTTCAACTTATAATGATGGGAAAGGTTGAAGGCAAGAGATGCGCAGGAAGACGTGAAAAGGCGTGGTTACGCAACATAAGGGAGTGGACCAGAGTCACGAGCGCGGAACACCTGTTTCGTTTGGCCATGGACAGAGACAAATTTGCCATATTGACGGCCAACCTCCAGTAGTGGAGAGGCACTTTAAGAAGAAGAAGAATCAATTTTATAATTTAAAACCAGTGCTCTTGTAAATGAAACGTTTTTAGTGGTCTTCCTTGTATGAATTAACAAACAATTTTGTCTTCTGTGATAACTAAACGTCAGACTGGTCAGTCAGGCTTTTTAGGAGCAGTAGAGGTGCTTGTGAAAGAGTTCATCCAGGGAAGTATTGCTGCTCTACCATTTCTGCCACCATACAGTAATGTGAGCATCACTGCGTTAAGGTTTTGGTAAAATTGCGTTTGGGTCTTTTCAACTTACGTGTCAGTGTGATGGACGCATTGGCAGTGCCTCTAAGATCTTTGCGATTTGAAGTTGTGAACGGCATTGCAACTGTAAATGCGTGTCGCTTAACACTCGTCACATGTTATCATAAAAGTCTTCTATTGTTGTTTATTGCCCTTTATTCGCAATGGTGTTCTCTATCTAAATCTTTTCTATATTTCCACGTGTATAGAGCTGTAATTGTTGTAGTTTCTTTTTAGATACGTGCCTGTTTAATTATTCTGTTTTATCTCAAAAATCACGTGAGCTTTAAGCCTAGCTTAAAACGAGTTACTAGGCGGTCAGATTCCATTGTTTTACTCGTAACACCAACAAAAACAAGGCCAATTTGAAAGTATTCCGCTTATTTTTTCAAGTCTGTTCCATATTCCGTGCGTAAATTGTGGTCTTAGCCTAAGGCTTAACATATGTAACGGCATGAGCTCTATTCGAATCGCAGAGAGCGGAATTATCATAATGTCTATATTAAATTTGAGTTTTACATTCATTACAAGCTATAAGCGAACAGAGAGTTGTTACAATAATTTTACGACAAGTTGTTTATAGGAGATATTGTCCGTTTGCACAAACGCCCACATTAAGGAAGTCAGTGTCTAGTTCTGCTTTCAAAAAATACAGAACAAAAATAAGTTAACTTATTAAATAGTTAAATACTTAACGGATTTAAATATATTATCTGCAACTTGCTTTAAGAAGTAAAAGTTAGGAATCATAATATTACTATACCTGCAGGAATATAACCGTTTCTATGTAGACACTCCCACTCGCAGATAGATAGTTTTTAGAATCAATTCTAGGAGCACGTAAAAGCGTATCATATCACAATGAAGTTAAGGTGCACTTTTAAAATAATGTCCTCGACGAATTTTAGTTTTAATCAAAATTGCACCTTGAGTTCAAAACGGTATGATTCGCTTTTAAGTGCTCTTACAATTGTTACTATCAGGGGGATACTTCAGTTTTTAACACAAGTATCTATAATGGGAAAGCGATCTATTTTCTATATTTATTGTAGGAATTAATGTCGATCGGGTAATTAGGTAAGTAATTATAAATATCTCTAGCAATGTCTAAATCCGGTATCTGTCGATACACTGTTCTCTTTTAACGTGCGATTACTAGTAATTTTACGATTTTGTTTCGAAAACAAGCTATCTTGAATTATTGTAATTTCCACGTAACTTTCCCTAGAAAGATACTTAAATCTTCCTATGACTCCTAATTACATACGCCAAAAGTGTTTAGGAATTAAGCACGTTTTTGCTAATTACTTAAAATCAGGTTTTTTAAATTTTTTTTTATACCAAAAGATTTTTTGGTCATTTTCTTTTTCAAATTCAAATTATAAAATTGACCAAAAAATTCATCAGTGTTAAAAAAATTAATTAAAAAACCAAATTGTCAGTAGTTGGCAAAAACGTCCTCTCTGCTTGATGCATGAACACTTTTTATGTGTGTATTTTGAAATATGAGCTTTTCAAATCAGCAAAGGCTTTCCCCGTGTTAATTGTGACACACGTTAATTAGTAACGTGCTGGAAAATTGTTTTGAACTTTTTCCGTAATTACAACCAGCACGGCGCGGGGGCAGAACTAATTCTTGCTTAGAGAGTAGAGACACATCATAGAGAGTCTAATAAGTACCGAGAAAGGCAAATATGGAATACTCGCCTATTTTACACGCTGACAGCTAGTGTCGAATATCAAAATATCGGTTATTTTTCTTTTCCTTTTTGTAGAATAGGAATATTCAAAAGTTACACTAGTTATTATTCAGCTGCATTGACCTTGTTCAGCTGTAACATTTTGGAGCTTGAAGTTATTAATATTCTATTACAGCAGCGTTCGAGTTGATCAGAATAATTATCTCGATTTTTATAAAATTAATTGGAACAACAAAATGCTACCGCTAGCGATGTCTTGTCATGTGTTTCTATCAGAGACGTATCCGAACGTGTCAAAGGTCTATTTCAAAAAGTAGTCTCCCTAATAGATCTTTCTTCGTGTTTATGTAGTTCTCTCACTGTTTGTCATTCTTAGTCAAATATTAAAGAGACAACTATGAGTTAGTATGGATAATTATCGGATAAATGTCATATTTTATTACCAGTAGTACTGCCACCTTACCTAATTCCGCCGCCAAGCAGCATTACTGTGTTCCGGTTTAGAAGGGCAAGGGTGCTGGTAAAATTACAGGTACATGGGACTTGTCAACTTGCTCGTATGTCTCAGGGTGTCGGGTACAGCGGCAGTGCCCATCAGATCTTTGCGATTTAAAGCTCTGAGTGGCACTGCACCTGTTATAGATAGTCGTGTCGCTTACCATCAGGCACACGACTTGTTCGTCCCGGCACTTGATATTATAGATAAAAGAAAACTATCAAAATCATTATCAAAGGAAGTAAATATCAATATTACAATGACAGTTGTCGCTAGCAACCGCGTAAAGAACATGTATAGTGTCGCTTTCAAAATAACTCAACAGTTCTGCATCATTAAAATTCAGAATCTGATACGAAAACTTGTACTTTGTCACGTAGTACTCTCACAATACTTACTGAATAGCAAGACCTGCACAAGCGTCCCAAATTATTAAGCAGAAAACTCGATACTTGCGAAATCTAATTAGGACACCGACCGCCAGTAAGCAAAAAGAAGAAGAATAATCATAATTTTGTATGGTACATTGCTCTGCGCCCCAGTCACAAGGAGAAGTAACAAGGTTGTATTTACCTGGCCGCTGTCACTGTAAACTCATGGTATGCCTTAGATTAGAGGATGGAAAAAAAAAATGGTATACCCACTTTCGATTTATATATGTCATTCTCCGAAGTTATGTTCTATAAAGCAAATGAAGTAATGCGAATTTTTATTGTATATATATGAAAAGTAGAGAACCTTTATATAAACAACACTCGCGCTTGCAGAAGCACTGTCCATCATGGCGATTATTTACGTTTACGCTTTCCACGACCGGAAACAATACATAAAAGACTTGCCTCAACGAAAATGACAGAAAGTGGACAGTTTCTTCACAACGTCATAAGCCCTTGATAAGATAAATAATGGCACCGTAAGTGCACACACACACTTTCTCTTTCGAATAGCTTTATTTTATAGAGCAAGTTTTGGTTCACATGGTTCTTAAGTCTACATTATGTTCTCTAGCTCCTGCATCAATAATTGACGAAGACAATCTTTATCTTACTACATTTTTCTGTCAATTATTTACTAACCGACTTAAAAAAAGGAAGAGGTCCCTCTTCGACTTATGTTTTTTTTTGTATGTATGTTATGCGATAACTTCGGTATTTGCGAACCGATTTTCATGATTCTTCTTTTGTTGGAAAGAGGGTATCCTTTAATGGTGCCATTTAATTTTGAAGAAAATCATCCACCGCTAAGGGTGGCTGTTCACGCATGAAGATTAATTTTTATAAATAGTGCCTAAATTTTATTATAAGGAGCAATTATTTTAATGGTTGATTTTGCTATTCTCCAATTCAAGGCGCTTTTCTCTCTCAATATACTTTGAGTACTGAGAACCACTTTTTATTATCTCCTGTGTCGTGTTCCGTATAATGGCGAACTAGTGGATGAATCCGGGTTTGCGCACTTTCCGGTAACCGATTTCCATAAAACTTGGTAATTATATGTAATTCCACGTACTTTTGAAGTCGGGTTTTTTTATTAATGAAACCATTTGTACTGCTTAAGGCCAAAAGCGCGGTAATCTCGACTTTTGATGAAGATATGGTTTTGCTGAGCCCGTCGATCTGTGACCTCAGGAAGTTGCTGGACGCTTGTGAAAGCTACGCGGAGACTCATGGCCTCAGATATAATGCTGGTAAGACTGAAGTACTAATATTTTAAGCCGGTACAAAAACCTACAATATAGTACCACCAGTCGAGTTAGGAGGAGTCCCTTTGAAGATAGTTTCAAAGTTGAAATATCTGGGACACCGGGCTGCCGCGACGCAGGCTGACCTGCAGGTCGATTCATCAGAACCTTACGATAACTCTGTTGTCGACCGATTCGATTTGTTATCGTACGATTTCTTTTAATTTTTATTCACAATAACCGAATCGAACGTCAAACTGTCGTATTCGACACCGAACCGAAATGACGTCACACCAGTACGATTACTCGAACTTCTCGACCGGCAAAAGCTACATACATTGTTATCGAACACAGTTATCGAATGAACCTCTTAAATTTCTTATTATTTAAATAAAGTCTGGTTTTTGTTCAATTTTATTAATTTATTTTAATGCATTCCTATATTTTAGGCCTTTAAAGTTTTAAAAATGTATAAATGAAGGATTTAAATTTTTCTATAATCTATTTCACCGACTAACTCCGTATACGCTGTTGAATAACGGAATGGAATGTTCTGAATAGCTCGAAAAAGCGCCCTTAGACTCGTGAAAGATATGCCATCGAACGATGCGATTAAAATATCGAAGAGTTCTGAATCGGGGTCCTGGAGCGGGGGCGCAGGGCGTTGTCGATAAGAAGCAACATGTAGATCCGCAGGTTTGCAAGATGCACAACAAGATATATGTCTGTGGTTAAAACGACCTTGTTTAGAGTTTATTGTCAAACTTTTTACACCTGCGCCCAGCGGGTCAACTGTACTAACAAAGTTTGTCCTTTATAACAATGCGTTCAGGGGGCTGCGGCTTTACAATTAAAATTAAGTAATTATATTAATCTGTAACTTGCTATTTGCTTTGTAATCCTGTAATAAACTCTTTAAAATGTAAATCTTACTTTATAACATAAACCGCTTGTATTTTACTAGTATGCTGTGGTAGCCTGTAAGTGCGATATATATAATGATTTTATATTTTGATTGTAAATTATTAGCTATACTCTTTATATGTATTGTGTTGGCTATCCATTTCTGGATAAATAAATAAATAAATAAAATACTGTTCTAGGGGTTGCTCTTTGTAAATAAAGATTTGTATACATTTATCATATACAATATTTATTTCAAATACGATCAAGACAATATTGTTTATCATATGATGCGATAGCATATTGTAAGTGATAACTTACAATATTTATTTTAAATACACATGACTTACGCCAAAATAAAGCAAATAATTGAGTATGTTTAATAAGCACGATGATTGTAATTTTGCACGATTTAAATGTTTTCATAACATTTTTTAATTGCCTGACGCGCATTGTACATTTAAAAGCGTGATATCTTTTTAAACATATCGGTCGCTATTTTACGACATATGTTTTCAAACTGAACTTAACATAAGTAGATGTCATAAAAATATCATAGTATCACATTGGTTATTCGCATCCTTGGTGGAATAAGGCCACATCTGCAAAATGACAACTTTTCAGTCGATCGGTTTAAAGATTCTACGTATGTAGTTAGTCCATTGCAATGAGTTAGTCGATAAGTTTTTTAAGCTAAAATGTCACGTAGTATATAATTTGTTTCATGTAGTACGTATTATTTTATAACTTTCATCTGATAAAAGCTCTTTGGACGTACAATCACATGTAGCTGTACCATATCAAGGGTATATATTGTTCGTTTGTCCCATAAAGCTAAATTTTTGCTATGAGACAAAATATGTAACTATAACTCGGTACCTCCAAAACTACACCAATTTAATTTTTTGGTCATCTCCGTTTTTATTTTGTTTTTTTCTTAATTTTTTGTCACGAAATTCGTTTTTTATTAATTTCCTTTTTTGTGTCTTTATTTTTTTTACACAAAGTTAGGGAGCATAATATTAGTAAATAAAATAAGGCTGTTTACATTAAAAACAGAAAATGATCAAAAAATTAAGTTGGTGTAGTGTTATATGGAGGTATCGACCTGATGATGTGGGTGCCGTATAAATCGGACATTTCAACTGTGTAGCTGGTCACTCCAGCTAAGTTTTTCAGCCAGATATTCTGGAATCGACGAAACTCTTAACGTATGCAACAGACTGTTTAGTTTTACAGTTTTTTTTTTGTAAAAAGTATGGTAGCTGTCAACAATACCTAAGGCGATTTCAACCCTCTGCGTTTTATCAGCAGTTTTTTGTATGACGTGGTCAATGCACTATTTACATCTAAGTAAATTAACCAGTACTGACAATACTACCGAATTTGTTAGCCTTACCCTAACAGCGTCACTCAAGAATGGTCTCAGTTTGTAAAGGTGCTTCACCGAAGCGTAATAATCTTCTCAGGGGAATCTGCCTTACGAATGAGCGGGGTTTGTAACGATTGCAAGAGTAATAATGCTTACCTATGAAATAAAGATTATTTTGAATTTGAAAATTTGAATTTTGAATCTATTTTGGACTCAACGTGTTTCTCGAAACTAGATGAACCATCGAGCAATAGACTTAGGTTCTTAACACTAAAAGCTTCATGGAGCTGCTGTCCATTACCATCACCATGGGACTAGCAACTACTACATCTGTTTATTTACACGTTCCCAATATTATGAAAGAACATTTTCGAGCATTTAGGAAAAGATCGTTTTTATGCGACACTTGCGTTACCTTCTTAAGATCTTGATTTAGAAAACTGAATTAATACCACTTTTAGCAACTCCGCATGAATAAATAATTGCGTGCATATGTACAAATTCAAATAACAATGTCAATGATGACTCAACATAGCCCCACACTAGGGAAAACCCTATGTCGCGGGTGCCATGGATACACACATAGATAACCACAAAGTACACCAAAACTCACGAGAGAATTCCAATATATTTATGGAGATCAGAAGTATAAATAGAATAAAGAGTCGGGCCAAGAATTGAACCTTGTAGAACCCCTCTTCCTACTTCCATTGATGTAGACTGGATCTTCTTTCCATTCAGATCTGTACCCTCAGTTACCTGAGCTCGCTTATTAAACTAACACTTAAACCAAGAACAATTTACACTACCATATCAATAATATTTCAATTTGTTGATTAAAAGACTTGCTGTGATGCGCCAGATAACCACACCAATTTCTTGGTCTCAAACTAGGAAATTCTTCGTGCTATGAGTACCTGAGCAGCGGAACTCTGGGGCTAGAGAAGTAAATTTTCCAAACTGATCCTACCGGGAATCGAACCAGAATCTCGGTATCGTTATGTATAGGGATCGTTAGGCCACCGAGGTCGTCAAATAATGAAAAGTAATCTAATAGAACAAAAAGAGAAGCACAATTTTCATTTATATCGCCGACAACGTGCAACATGCATTTTAATCATTTATTTATCCATTATTATGGCTGTGTTATAAAAACTTGTTGCGATGTCGCATATAATGAGTGTAACGTACTCCTTCTTTCTCATAAAGAGCTTTAGAGCCAGTACAAACGGGAAGGCAGAGGACATTAAATTCACCAACAATACTTTACGGTGTTTCGACTGAAATGTGGTATAAATTTCAGTGTTCTGAGACCGACCTCGGAATACCGCAGCACATTTATCTCTGCGGCATTGAAGAACACGCTAGAGGATACCGCGGCGGGAGGCGTCAGTATATGATGAAATTCACCGTTATGCGTCGGAATCCATTGATATGCGCCGCAATCCACCGGTATGCACCGGAATCCACCGGCATGCGCCGGGGACTTTTCGACTGCGTTGTTTCTAGTGGAGTGAAATCCGAGGGAACTCAAATCCGGTGGCATGTCATCAGTGTGCGGTGTCGGGCAGAATCTTATATCCTGCGTGATGATCTCCCCCGCAATCAGCCAGTTTGCGCTGCCCTTTAATGTCACCACAAAAAGTATAATTTAGTAAATTTAATTACTGTCGGTGTTCGTTTATTAAAAACTCGTTAATAACATTTTTTATGACTTGTGATTTATAGAAAGGAAGTGTATAGAATATAGACCACTCAATTAGGGCTAACTTATGTCTTCAGCCAAAAAATTAAATAAAATTCAACCTTATCGAAAAATATTTTATATTATTAAATTATAACTGAAATTCGTCTGAAAGATATGAATGTACAGTTAAAAATCGTTAAGACAATCTTGATTTTCAAATCCACACATACTTGAAGTGGTGCAAAAGCATATTTATGCTGACTGTAAAGACCACATAGAAGTGTTGTTGTCGGCTTGTAAATAGCGTCCTAATACTCCTAAGCGAAATTCAGATCAGGTATCAACGTCGGCAAAGAATCTAATGAATGAAACGCAATGAACCATTAGAGTCGAAAGTAATAATTTTCCAATACTGCGTAATACGTGACGTCCGGCATACTTTCAACCCTTAGTTAGTTACCTCTACTATAAGTTTACAGCGTTAAAAGTGGTTAATAACGACGTAAATATTTTTACATCAATAATAATTCGCAGTGCAATGCAATGGCTCCTAACGGTTAAAAGAAGAACTACAATTAGCCATACTTCTATCATTTAAGATATGAACCTGACTGTCAACAGTGACCATGGGACATGTAAAGGACCCAAAACGTTAGTTTGTTTGAAATAACTTATATACGCGATTGAGAGCCGAAACAATTTTTAATTTCTTATGTGTAACAATCGCGAACTCCTAACTCAATCTATTATTTAATTTTATTAGTTAATTAGCGTAGTAGCTATATACCATTAACGTAGTCTTGTCAATTAAAAATATTTTTTTATGAACTGCTTTTCATAATCATTGAGAAATGAGTGCCTTTATTTCATATTCATTGTTTATTTTTTAAGAATTCACGAGAGATAATATACTTAAATTTTTATTGAATTCATATTCAATACAGGAAATGAAACTATTTTTTCGGATTTAAATCGCGTATATTTGTTTTTTCAAACAAACCGACGTTCGAAAGTCAACCGCGACCATGGGACCTGTAAAGGGCCCGAAACGTCGGTTTGTTTGAAAAAACAAATATACGCGATTTAAATCCGGAAAAATAGTTTCATTTCCTATGTGTAACAATCGCGAAAACCTAAGAACTCATATTTAATAATTTTTTATATGAAATTACTCCACTAGTTTGTTATAATTATTAATAAAAAGATTGAGAAGAAAGAATACTCTGAAAAAATTCCTTCATTCCGGCCAGATTCAAACCGACGTCTTCTAGCATACCGTGCCAGGAATTTTTTCTGAGTGTTCGATTTTTTGAGATTAAGTGACCGCAATTTTCTCGAATTCGGAACTGACACGAATCGAATGTAGTAGGCAATCGTACTATAGGTTTGACCTACCAAAAGCAGAGGGTCGTGAGTTCGAACCCGATTTTGCACCTCAGACTCTCTCGGTATTTATGTGTAAAATTAAATTTGAAATTTACTATTAGCTTTTCGTTGAAGGAAAACATCGCAATGAAACCTGCACGTCGAAGAAGATTCACAACCCTCCCCGTGAGACCCGTGTTCGGCAGTGGGACGTATAAATGGGTAGATGATGATGATCAGTGTCATTCCACTTGTATAAACTCTAGTTTTATCCATATCCATTTACACTACAAATTAATTTTATAATAATAATAATAACGTACGCCTCAACATAGCCCCGCACTAGGGAAACCCTGTTTCGCGGGTGCCCTGGCCACACACATAGACAACCACAAATTACACCCAAACTCACGAGAGAAATAAATGTAGGCCATACAAATATTTCTCCCGGCCCGGGAATCGAACCTGGGACCTTTGCGCGGTAGTCCGGCATGGTAACCGGCAGTTTTATAGGTATTTGAATAGGTAAACATGAAAATAGAGGAAGTAAATTTGCTAATTATATTTTATTATTGCCTTTTTAAGTTACTTTAGTTAAATTACGCTTTTTTATAGCAATAACATTTGCGAGGATCATAACATTTTTATTATTTTCAAATCTATTTAAATATGCATTAGGTTACGACTACGGGTTTGCCTTTTAAGGGCGTTTCCTATTAGACTAATTTCTGGACGAATTAAAATCGTATAAGGTATCTCAGGTATTATATGATTATAAATACGCGTATTTTATGGAGATTCTATAAAATTTTACATTTACTGCGTTTTGGAACTCATTAAATACTTTTAACGATATGAGTATAATTTATGATTTGATTAAACCTGTCTCCATATAATTTAAAAGACAGTTTTAAGTTCAGAAAGAAAACTTGTTACACAACCACAAAAAACTGTACTTCAAAAGTGAAACTCAAGAATTATGCATTTTGGTAATGTATAAAGTTTTTTTAATTTAAGAAGATTTAACGTGTGATAACTCACATGGTAATGTCGCTCCGTAATGTTACTTAATTTATACATCTATCCTAGATTAAGACTATCGAAATATATTTTATACAGTATCTTGGCTTCGTTTGACGAAGGAGCGGCCAATACACTGTTACACCACCCAGTCTGTCGTATGTTAACCACACTGCCCAACTGTCTCCTGAGTCTCTCGGTCCGAACACATTCCATCAAAACGAGGTAATACAATATGGTGTTGGTGTAATGCCCATCAAAAAGGTAAACTTCTTTGAAGGAATGTGCCCTAAGCGCAACCTCATAGCCGTCACAACTCTTAAGTCTATTCAGCATACAGTTATCAATCCACGGAACTTCCAATGGCTCAGGTTGAATTGTTTTGAATCAGATACCCTTTTCTTTGGATCTCTCTTGATACTAGGGTTTTCAAGTTGTAGTGGACTGTATCATCGAGTTCGGGTGGTTGCTATCAATGAGTGAGGAAGACCAAAGTACTTACATAATTTGTTACAAAACACCATCGAGTATATAACCAGAAATAGAGGCGAAATGTCATTTAATTTGTTTGAAATCTATTGTGCCATATCATTACTGTGACAACTGCGCTCCGATTGGCCAGCCCGAATTCGAAACAATTGACGGGTGTCGTCAACTGTTTCACTTCAAATCGACCGAGTTAACTTGAGCTTTGCTATAATGGACGAAAATTGCAAAATTACATATTTAATATTTAATTACCGATGAAATTTAGTTCCGTTTGTTTTGTAATTAGATGTTTTGCTGTTTTTCCCACACCACCGAATAGAACAGCACGGCATTGTTAGAGATATTATCTTTATTACAATAAATACAGAATATTTGTTGGAATATACGGAGACGTACGCACAGGCCAGTAGTTGGCCTGTCTATATTTCAGTGCAAACGAGAGTTGATATTTATAAGAGCTGTATCGCTAATTTTTTAACAGGAATATATGGCCCTTATTGCGTCTTTATTTCTGGTTATATACTCGATGCAAAACACGTACGCTATCAATTCAAAAACAGAAGCAATAGCAAAGACAAGGCTCCAACATCAAATCCCATTTAAATTTAGAATTTAAATATAAAACTGAAACTTAAAAAGACTATAAAATATAAACAAAAGAGATTTGTAGCGATTGCTGCAATTCGCTACACAAGTCATAATTCAAATCCGTCTATTGCACACATTAGATTGTTATAATATGTCTAATAGATAGATATCTGTCTATATAAAGATGTCTTGCATCGCACATACAAAAAGTCTAAGTCGGACTAAAAACAAACAAGAATAAATTAAAATACATAAATGCAAAACACTAACCTAATGATCAACAGCTTATATGTGCTGCAGTGTAAGACAAACAGGTCGTGGCTCAATGCGGGATTTGCTCAGAAACAAAGCACTGATTTTCAGTCACCACCTACCTTTGGGGTGCACGAAACAAGCTTCCACGCAATGACGTATGCATCGTATTCCTAGTACGTCTGGTACATCCTGGGCAAAATGGCCGAGTTCCCTACGCCAATAATTGGTAAATCCTTTCACCACGATGGCAAAAAAGTAAAGACAAAAGAAAGGAAAAAAGAAGGAATAAGACAAAGAAATGATGAAAACAAATATATATAATAACTTAGATAAAAATGAAGTATGTAGTATTAAGTAGGAACATTGTTCTTCGTAAACACTCCTCTCACACATACTCCCAAAGAAAAAAAAAGACATTTAGTATTAAGTAACTAAAACTAAATATTTTAGTATTCTCAGTAAACACTTCTCTCACACATGCTCCCAACACACTTACATATAATTCACCAACGCTATACATACTGTCAAAGACAAAATGTAGGCCAATAGCATCGCGTCTTAGATACAGTACAGAGATGGATTTAAAAAAAATCACCCCATGCACAGATCAGCATGGCGGATACTTGTGGCGCGATCAGTGTGTACTAAGTTCTAGGCCGCGATAATATAGTGTATGTCATCGATACGGTAAGACGAAGAGCTACCACCTTCGAGGACAGTGGGTTACGGCGCGTCAAAAGCAAAAACATTTTGAAGCTTATGTAGTGTGCGTATGTGTTAATAATGTTCACAAGCGAAGATCCTAGCTAAGGAGCTTTTACTTCTCCTCGTTGAACCCTCCGGTGACCAGAAAGCTGGCGGCTCGTTCAGGCAAAACTAAACTTAGCCATCCAAAAAAAGTTTGCATCTTCTGCACTTAACTTAATTTTTAATGTACAATGTAAAATAGTTAATTAATTCATTATGACTTTGCTAAGGTTCCCCCGTAACTGTGTCAAAATTTATGTGGTTTGTGGTCAAGAACCTATTTTGAGCTAATTTCAGATCTAACATTGACAGAATTTGAGTGAAGCCACATTCACAGTTAATGATTCGATACTCTAATGACGGATACGGGTTGATAACAACTGTGGTTACAAGCAGTTACAACTTCGTTACACGTAGACCACGAGTAATCGTATGTAACCAGGTCCGGCAACACGGAGGGGCCATATAAAGAACAACCTCTAGAGTTTTTTACCCATTCTTCTCAGGGAATCTGCCTTATGAATAAGTAGTAGAATTTAATCAATGTGCCGAGTACGTGTTCAAGGTAACTTACTTTTTAAGAGCCAGGATCTTGTCGGTGTAGCTCAACTCCTCACGGTTTAGCTCTTTAAGTGAGCTTCCTAGAGTTTTTAAATTTAAATACCTTGGTCACTGGGTGACAGATGATCAGTCCGATCTGGTGGATATCGAGAGAGAACGGAGAGCCCTTGCAGTCAGATCAAATATGCTCGCCCGCAGGTTTGCACGTTGTAGTGAGGAGGTAAAATTAACGCTTTTTAAAGCATACTGTCAAACCTTCTACACGTGTAGCCTGTGGGTGAAGTATAATAAGGTGGCCCTAAATACGCTGAGGGTACAATATTACAACGCGTTTAGGATGTTGTTAGGGTTACCACGACACTGTAGCGCTTCAGGCATGTTCGCTGAGACACGCACAGATGGCTTTCATGCCATTCTGAGGAAGCGGGTTGCCTCGCTTTGGCGACGTGTGCGCGGGTGCCCCAACAGCAATCTAAAAATTGTGGTTGATAAAATTGACTGCCCCATTCAGGCCCACTGGATGAAACTTCATGTGGCGGTTTAGTTTAAGTTGACATAAGTGTGATAGATTAATTTCAATTTTATAATTTTAAATTTAATGTTGTGGTTTATTTTTGAATTTTAATTGTACAATTTTTTTTAACATTATCTTATTTTATTTTAATTTTAGTATTTGAATAGCATCATACTAACCTTATTCCTAAGTTCTTTACTAATAAACTATGGGTAACTGTTGTTGGGCCGAAATAAAGTATTATTATTATTATTAAATCAGTTGGATGTTCTTGTTTATTTGTTCACTACGCCATTCTTGGTCTTCATCTAATTAAATTATAGTATTTTGCTTACCTATGATATAAAGATTATTTGAGTGAGTTTGACGCGGAACTAGTTGTCGTAAATGCAAGTACCAAGGATCTCCAGCGCTACTTAAAGGCGGGAGCTGCTATATTTCTGTCGCCGGGCCTGGCAACATGTCCATCACGCGTAATTCTCGAGGCGCAAACCAGTGCAGTGGAGGAAGTGGCCTCCTGCCTTCGTTAGCTTAATTGAAGATATGAAAATTGGAAACAGCTGCATGTAGCTCCCACCAGGCTATAAATGGAACAGGTTACATTAAAAAATAGTCTGATACGAGATCGGGAAAATCTATAAAACGCTTAGAATACACGCTTAGAATACACACGCTTACAGGCACATCGGCAAAATGATAAATTTCAGACATTGACTTACAAATAAATGGACGACGGGTCTAATACAAAAACCACGAAAAAAATGTCCCAAGTTAACCTATTCAAAATTTAAATTGTAATGTCATCGCAGTATCGCGCTGTCAGTCGAACAAATGAAGACTAAAGCGGAGTTTGGCGCTCTGCATACGATTTTAGCGCCTTACAAGTGCGGACACTTTTTAGCGCGGACCCGACGTCCATATAATTGTAAGTCAATGATTTCAGAAGAGAGTTTTGAAGATTTAACTTTTTAATTTTTTTGAGATATAAAATTACACATATATACAACATTTGTTTATTGTACATTTGTATTATTTTTATGACTCATGTGATAAAAGCTATTTTGACGTATGATCTCATGTGGCTTTATTATCCAAGGGTTGGTAGGTACGATTTGTTAATGTTTAATAATAATACCTTTCGCTAACAACGAAGAACAATAACATGATAAACTGAAAAAAAAAACTTGTAAAAGTCTATTATTAGATTCTCTTTTTTTTAGTACTGCCGGTCACGATCTGGGATTCAAATTCAGAACAGGCGGACAATACTTGCTGTATCGAAGTGACACGCGACATAAATCTAATATTGGTGTTACTGACATTGAAAAATATACTAGTGTTGCTGTAGTAAATTCAAATTGAAACAAAACTTTAAGTTTTTCGCGATTGTTACATAGGTAATGAAACTCTTTTTTGGAATTTAAATCGTACGTAATTTGGTTTTTTCAAACAAACTGACTTTTCGGGCCCTTTACAATCGGGCCTGTTAATTTTTGCAACCAGTTACTCAACGTCTTTTTGCCTTCAAAATTATTCAACCGAAAGATGTTGAGCTCGCATAGGCCATGAAAACTGCGGGTTACTAAACTACTCATTCGTAAGGCACGTTGCCCTGGAAGAATGAGTAAGAAACTCCAGAGGTTCTTCTTTATTATACATTTGTATACATTTACAATTTACAATATTTATTTCAAACATGATAGATCAAGACAACATGCACGAGCTAAATGGGTCATTGACATGGATTTGTGTCATCCAACTTAGAAGCTGTATAATAAATAATAACTTCTAGTAAAAAAAAATTCTTTCACTATTGTTTTAAACTTGGTAAATGGTATATTTTGAACATCAACCGGAATCTTATTACAGAATCGTACCTATTACATTGCCTCTTAAATTAATTTGTGACTTTGTTAAGAGGGAGCATGTCAAAAAAGTTTTAACGTTGACTCCGCCCAAATTTGTGAAACAAATATATGCCTGAAGTTCGCGTGACATGCGACAGGAGATGTTGAATTTTGCGCATTAAAAGTACCAAGTTCGTTTTAGCGGAATAACTCTAAAACTAAAGGGATTAAAAAAAATCCGTAGTGACAGTTCTCGATCATGCATAAATATAATTAATTATCTAATTTTTGTCCTAATAACCTGTAGCATTTCGAGGATAAATCGAAAAAATGTGAAAATTAGAGGTCATTTCGTGATTTTTATCTATCGAGGAAACTTTTTTGTTTTATGTTTCTGATTAGTGTCTATGCTTGAATATATCGTGTAGTAACTCATACAATATTTTATTTTTAACCTTAAAGTGGATATACCCCTCTAAAATCAAATCGAAGATTAGGAATTTTTCCTCTGCTCCCTCAATCCTCATATTAATGTTGTATTTAACATAAATAGAAGAGTCATAAATTAACTATGACATTGGTGTAAGAACGTTATTTTCTGACAGTTTTCCGTTTTTCTTTCCAGAGGTTGGCGATCCGGACGGTTAAAGAAAACCTGTTTAGGTGTAAACAGTATTTACTACATAATTTTAACTAGTTTTTAGATTGTGTCAAGATAGTTTTTTTTTCCCCTTCACAATTAACCCAAAGATGTTGAGCTCGCATAGGCCCTGCTATGTGCGAGACATGAAAGCTGCGAGTTCTATTAGTAAGACTATTACCAAGACTAAAAAAATCACACATTACACATCTTAATCTGATATTTTTTTAATTAACGGAATGTTTAAAAAAAGTTCATATTCACACTTTGTATTCTATTCATACACTTTCTTCGCCTCCGTAAATTCGCATATCGTACAAAATCAGAGTGCTGTATCATTAAAATAGACAAAAATTAATTAAATGTTTCTAATTAATTTAGCATGAAAATAGAAAGTACTTGCAAGCGAAGCCGGCGGAACGGATATGTTATCTTAATTTCAATCTTTTATAAATTTTTGCGATTGCAATCTACATATATAATTCACTTACGTGCATGTACATAATAAATATTTCTTATACGACTCTGTAAAATGTCTGTCTATTCGTGCATCAGATTTTAAGAGAATGCATTTCATCCTGTCTTTGTAGAATCCAATTTAATTTGTAATGGAAATTGAATGTGTAATAAAAAATTAGTTATAGGAGATTAATAAGTAAGTATGCAACTAAAGTGTGTTTTTTTTGAGCAATCTATTTTCCGATAGGGATTTGACAGAGAAGGAATTGACAGATGGCGGCCATCTTGGTTTTTTCTGACACAGAAAATATTGAAGTTGTCAACATGAATCACCTTTCGCTCCCAGAACGTCGCCAAATTTTGGAATTTTACATAAAAAATGGCAAATCAATTCGCCAAACGTACCGTGATTTGATACCAATTTACGGCCAACATCACCGGCCAACCGAAGCCAATATTCGCTTATTGATGAAAAAGTTCGACGAGACGTTTTCTCTGTGTGACGTGCCGCGTATTTCCTACGCTCGTTCAGTGCGTACCGATGAAACCATACGAACTGTGAACGAGAGTGTCACCGGAGATCCGAATGTCTCAATTCGGCACCGCGGTCAAGAATTGGGCCTTACAGCGTCCACTACGTGGAAGATTTTGCGTAAAGATTTGGGTTTGAAGACGTAGAAGATCCAGCTGGTCCAGGAGCTGAAGTGGCATGACCATCCGAGACGCCGTACGTTCTCTAACTGGGCTCTGGCCAAGCTGAGAGATGACCCAGATTTTCATCGGAAAATCATCTTTTTGGACGAAGCACATTTTTGGCTAAAAGGGTACGTAAACAAGCAAAATATGCGGTATTGGAGCGCAGAACAACCCGAACAAGTTCTGGAGACGCCTTTGCATCCGCAAAAGGTCACAGTTTGGTGCGGCTTGCATGCAGAAGGCATCATCGGTCCTTATTTCTTCAAAAATGAAGCCGGAGCCAACGTTACGGTGAATGGCGCGCGATATAGGGAGATGTTGGAAGGCTGGTTTTTCCCAAATGTGGCCACGCACGACCTGGGCGACTTGTGGTTCCAGCAGGACGGCGCCACGTGCCATACAGCCGGTGACACAATGGACTTATTGAAGGGAACGTTCGGCGATCGGATTATTTCGAAAAACGGCCCCGTCGATTGGCCGCCAAGATCTTGCGATATCACGCCGTTGGACTGTTTTTTGTGGGGCCATGTGAAGGCGCAAGTCTATGCGGACAAACCGGCGACGATTGAGCATTTGGAAGCCAACGTTGAACGCGAAATTCTTGCCGTACGCCCAGAAGTTCTCGAAAGAGTGATGCGAAATTGGACTAATCGAATGGCATATCTAAAACGTAGCCGCGGTGGCCATATGTCCGAAATCATTTACTAACACTAAATTAAAAAGAATTTCCTACGAAATAAAGCCGTTTGCCCAATAAAAATGTCTTTTCTTCTGTTTTTTTTTAAAAAAAAAAAAAAACCGATTGCTCAAAAAAAAAACACGCCTTACTTGGTACAGAATTAACCGACCAAATTGTAAAAATATTTTATTGCATAGTCGGTAACACTATAAAGCATCATTTGACTGATTTTTTACAGTTGACTCTTTGTAAGTGCAGTGTCACTTTAGTGTGCTTAAGGCTGTAATTTATAAAACGAACTTTGATTTCTATTACCCAAAAATGGTGAGCTAAGCAAATTTTTTGTAGGAAATGAAACTATTTTTCGAATTTAAATCGCATGTATTTGTTTTTTCAAACAAACCAACGTTTCGGGCCCTTTGCAGGTATCATGGTCACGGTTGACTGAGGTGGTAAAATCATCAACTAGTGAAGTTTTCAAAGTTATGCTGTAAAGGGCCCGAAAATAGGTTTGTTTGAAAAAACAAATATCGCGATTTAATTCCAAAATAGTTTCATTTCCTATGTGTAACAATCGCGAAAACCTAAGAACTGAAATTTCTTGTATTTAGAAAACGAACTTTGCCTATCTTTAAGCAAGTAATTAACTTTGCCTAAGTTTAAGCAAGAAATTACGAGTAAATTCAAAGTTTGACTTATTTTTTTGCTTAAACTTAGGAAAGTTCGTTTTATAATTACGAAAAACTTAGCATTTTTGCTTAGTCGAAGTTCGTTAGATAAATCTCAACCTAAGTATATTTAGGTATTATTTTACAAACCTTCACATAGTGTTAAAATCTATGGGATATGAAGGGTCTTCCCTTACATTCTTAAGTTAGCTAATTTTACTTAATGGAAACATTATTTTATATTTCTTAACATTAATAACTGCATTCACAGAATTTTTTAAACTGTTTCCTGAACGGGGAATCGAACTAAATAAAAATACAAAAACAACTCACTATTTTATTGTACTAATGCATAGGATCAATAAATAAGAATAACATCCCTCTAAAAGGTATTGGGTCTTAAAGATACTCATGAAATCTAATATTAATGTAATGTTAATATCGACTCTAACGTGAAGTACACGAAGGTATTAAATACTAAATATGCAAATTGCAACCTTTTGCAGACTATTCGAAACTGTTACCTAAAGCAAACATTTAAAAACTATAATTACCTTGCCTTTTAACAAATTAACGTAGTCAAAATAGACAGAGTCTTTATCTAAATTTCGAGTAAGTAATTTGAAGAAAATGTTCCACCTCCAAGTGTGACAAACCAGGAGATGAATGACTGTTGAGGTCGGCTTTTTTAATTCACTTCAAGTAATCTCATTACAGAGCTGAGATTATTTTGAAGTCGATTGAAAATATAACTACTTTTAAAACTATTTCTGTTATTTTTATAAACAGGTTTTATCAATTCTACAATAATAATACAATAATACAATACAAAAATCATTTATTTCTCCACAAAGTTACAAAGTTTATGTCTATTAACTATAAGGCACTTAAAGAAAAATCACATTTGTTCTATATTAATAATAACAATAATAATAACGCAACACACTCATAGGCCCGCACTAGGGAACACTTGCGTCGCGGGTGCCATGGACCACACATAGACAACCACAAATTACACCCAAACTCACGAGAGAAATAGGTTATATACATATTTTTCCCGGCCTAGGAACTCGAACCCAGGACCTCTGCGTGGCAGTGGTAACCGTTCGGCCACAGAGGCAGTATTACTATATATA